>NC_134489.1:86671873-86731834 GCF_040206685.1 Ascaphus truei | reverse complement strand
CGATTACGTCCTTATCTCTAACCCCGGACTTTGCATACAGCACCCTTTACCATCCGTACCTTTCCTGCCCCGATCCGGACTCCCAGACCACTCTACTCTCAAGACTTGTCCTCGTGGCTGTGGGTTGCGTTATATCCTATCCCACCTCAGCACCACGGTCCCGTCTCGTTTGTGGTGAGCACACCCTGACATTATGCTCAGCCCTACAAACATGGACCCCGCTGAGGTGGAGCGCACTATAAATGCCCATACTAATCTCTTCACCAGGCTAGAGACTTATTTGGAACAAGCTGATAGGCGAATGGATACGCTACCGCAAAGCCTTCATTCGCTTACTGTTCAAGTCCGAGCTCTCATTCGGCAACCTTCACCCGTGTCTTCCACAGCTTCCGCAACCGCCTTTCCAGCACCTCCGTTTGCTTTGGAACCTCGTATTCCGGCTCCCAAACACTATGCCGGGGATCCCAAAGGATGTAGGGGCTTCCTTAACCAATGCCTCATCCAATTTCGACTCTCGCCCTCTCGTTTTGTCTCTTCTGTCTCCAGGTACGGCTATATCGTGGCTCTTCTCATCGACGAGGCGTTGGCATGGGCTTCTCCCATCTGGAAACAACAAGGACCTCTCACACAGGACATCGATCTCTTCGTCGAGGAATTCCGAAGAGTCTTCGATACTCCTGCATGGCAATTAACGGCAGCATCTTCTCTTCATCACATAACCCAGGGAGATCGACCCGTCGCCCGGTATGCTGTGGAGTTCCGCACACTTGCTGCTGAGACGGGATGGAATAACGAAGCACTATCTTCAGCGTTTTGGCAAGGTCTGTCTGAATCCCTAAAGGATGAGCTCGCAGCGCGGGAACGTCCCACTGACCTAGAGGATTTGATCAGTCTGTGTGTTCGAGTGGACCAGCGTCTACAGGAGCGGAGAAATTAACGTTCTCGTTACCGTCAACGGGTTTCAAGGCATCTTGCTCCATCGTTCATGGCTCCTACACCCCCTTCCGTGGATGTCCCGGAACCTATGGGAGGTAACAAGCTGTCTGCTGCTGAGAAACAGCGGCGGCGCAGTGCCGGTCTCTGCATGTACTGTGGCAATTCCGGTCAAATATTACCCCAGTGTCCACACAAGCCAGGAAACGCCAACTCCCAATGAAATCCCGGAGAGTTTCATTGGGAATACTGACACTTTCTCCCATCGTCAAAGACGTACTTCCCACCAGGATAATGTTGCCTATAACACTGACTGGAGAGGGATTTCACACTCAAGCACGGGCGTTCATTGATTCCGGTTCCGCAGGCAATTTCATCGATGAGACTTTTGCTAGACGGAACAATATTACTTTTATCAATAAGAAGACGCCAGTAGGTCTGGAGGCTATTGACGGTCCACCTCTACAGCCGGCATTCATCATGCTACAGACGGTGCCTCTCCTACTGCAGTTCATCGACGTCCATACGGAGATCATTACTCTCGATGTTATCCACACTCCCTCTGTTGAGCTGATTTTGGGTCTTCCTTGGCTTCAACTCCATAAGCCTCGCATCGACTGGACGGATCGGGAACCTATCCAGTGGAGTGCTCCTTGTGCCAAGACATGTACCAGGATTTTCCAGAAGATTGATGGGTTGACTACCCTGCCAGAGAAGGTCGATTCCCTACCTTCTGTGTACTGGGAATTCCGTGATGTGTTCGACAAAGCACGTTCCGAGGTTCTGCCTCCGCACCGTTCGTTCGACTGTCCTATTGACCTACTACCCGGGGCACCTCTTCCCAGAGGACGATCCTATCCTCTCTCTCTCCCAGAGACTAAAGCCATGAACACTTACATTGCAGAGAATTTAGAGAGGGGTTTCATCTGAAAGTCTTCCTCTCCAGTCGGAGCAGGTTTCTTTTTTGTCAAAAAGAAGGACGGTTCTCTTCGTCCATGCATAGACTACCGGGGTTTGAATAACATCACACGCAAGAACCGCTACCCACTGCCCTTGATACCGGAACTCTTCGACCGTCTCCAGGGAGCAACCATCTTTTCTAAATTGGATTTAAGAGGTGCCTACAATTTAGTAAGGATACGTGAGGGGGACGAGTGGAAGACTGCTTTTAACACCCATGACGGCCACTACGAATACCTGGTCATGCCGTTCGGTCTGTGCAATGCACCAGCAGTTTTCCAGAATTTCGTCAATGAGATTTTTCGGGACATTCTTAACACATTTCTTATCGTTTACCTAGATGACATTCTAATCTTTTCTAAATCTCCTCAAGATCACATCAAACACGTTCAACAAGTGCTGTTACGCCTTCGGGAGAACCATCTCTTTGCGAAATTGGAGAAATGTCAGTTCCATCTCAAGTCGGTGGCTTTTTTGGGATACGTTATCTCTGACTCCGGATTCAATATGGATCCAGAGAAACTTAAGGCTATCTTCGACTGGCCCCGTCCGACCACTCTCAAAGCCGTGCAACGCTTTCTAGGTTTTGCAAATTATTATCGACGTTTCATTCGCAATTTTTCTTCTACGGTATCTCCCATAACTGATCTCACTAAGAAAGGTGCAGATCCTTCATCATGGTCTGAGACCGCCATACGGGCATTTAATCTGCTAAAAAAGGCTTTTGTGTCTGCCCCTATCCTCACCCACCCAGATCCTAAACTTCCATTTACCTTGGAGGTGGATGCCTCGGACATCGGGGCTGGGGCTGTATTATCCCAAAGGACCTCTCCCTTAGCCAGACTACACCCATGTGCCTTCTTCTCAAAAAAAAATTTGTCCGCAGAACGGAATTACGATGTCGGGAACCGGGAGCTTTTGGCGATCAAGTTGGCATTAGAAGAGTGGAGACATTTCTTAGAGGGTACGGAGACACCTATAACCATACTCACAGACCATAAGAACCTTCTCTACTTAGAAGGGGCACGTCGTTTGAGCTCGCGACAAGCCCGCTGGGCACTATTTTTTTTACGATTCAATTTTCTTATCTCCATTATTCCCGGCTCCAAAAATCTAAAGGCGGATGCCCTGTCTCGACAGTTCCTGGCAGAGGACAAGTCTGAAGAACAGCTAGAGACAATTATTCCCTCTAGATGTATCCTGTCCGCCAATTCCTTTGATATTTTGGACAAAATTCGTTCCGAACAATCACAAATTCTGAGGGGGCTCAAGGTTCCGGAGGGAAGACTCTACACGGCACCCCAACACCGCAAAAGGGTTCTCGAGTGGTGCCATTCCTCTAAATCAGCAGGACATCCAGGGATACGGAAAACCAACGACCTTGTTCAACGTACCTTCTGGTGGCCAGAGAGGGCTAAGGATGTGGAGGAGTTTGTTAAAGCGTGTGGCACGTGCGCCCGCAACAAAGTACCTCGGGTCAAACCAGCAGGCCTTCTTCTTCCCTTACCCATTCCAGATCGCCCCTGGAACCATATTTCTATGGACTTCATTGTAGAGCTTCCAGACTCCAAAGGAACGAATATGATTCTTGTGGTCATTGATCGTTTTTCCAAACAGACTTTTGTTTTTCCAAACAGACCCCTTGAGGGGTCTTCCAAATTCCTCCAGGCTTGCGGATGTTTTTATCCAGGAGATTTTTCATATTCACGGAGTGCCTGCAACCATCGTCTCTGATCGTGGGTCCCAATTTGTGTCAAGATTTTGGCGAGCCTTTTCCCGTAAAATGGGTATTTCACTTCAATTCTCCTCGGGATACCACCCACAGACCAATGGGCAGACGGAGAGGGCCAACCAAAACCTGGAACAATACCTTCGGTGTTTCATAACCGATACACAGGATGATTGGGTGGATCTGCTTCCTTGGGCTGAGTTTGCTCTTTACTCCCTTCGCAATGACTCCACTCAAGAATCTCCCTTCTTCATAAATTGTGGTTTTCATCCTTCCCGCCTCACCCTTCTCCCCTCTATCCTCAGGAGTACCCGCGGTTGACAAGCGCATCTCCCAGCTGAAAGACTTATGGACGAGGATTCAGGAGAACTTAAAGGTGGCTACAGGGAGACAGAAACTCCAGGCAGACCACCTTCGACGCCCAGTTCCAGAATTCGTCCCAGGAGACAGGGTTTGGCTTTCTTCCAGGAATATCCGACAAAAGGTTCCTACCATGAAGCTAGCACCTAAGTTCCTCGGTCCCTTTCCTGTGGTGAGGAGGATTAATCCTGTGGCTTATCGCCTACGCCTTCCACCCTCGATGAAGGTTCCGTCAGTCTTTCATATATCGTTGCTTAAACCAGCATTCCAGAGTCCTCGCTTTTCTAAGACCAAGTCTCCTCCACTTCCTCTTCTGATCCAAGGTCAACAGGAGTACGAGGTTCAGGCTATCCTGGATTCTAGGATTTCCAGAGGTGGAGTACAATACCTGGTCCACTGGAGGGGGTTTGGACCAGAAGAACGTTCCTGGATTCCCCACCGGGATCTCCACGCACCTCGACTCATCCAGGCTTTCCATCGTAAGAATCCCTCCAAGCCATCTCACGGACGCCCGGAGGTCGCCCCTGAAGTGGGGGGGGGGTACTGTAAGGGTCTGGGAGTCACACCGCCCTCGGCGTGCTCCTCACTTACCGGCAGCTCCGACGGGTCCTCCCGCGGCACGCAGGCAGCCTCTCTCCGGAACGCCGATCACTACTATACGTGGGCGCGCGCGCACGCCAAAACTCCCCTTCTACTCTCGCTACAGCTACACAGAGGCGCGGCCACATGGAGCCGCACCAACCACTTAAAGGCACAGCACCTCAAACCATTGCTGCAATCCAATGCAGTCTGACTACTGGGCTTTATGGCTCCACCCCTGGGACTCATGCTGGACCTATCCCTGCCGTAGCCTGGCCCTTCCCCACACCCCTACCTTGCTGCGCTGCCATTGGACCCGCTCTGGTATATATACCTAACAGTGTCACTGACTCGTTGGCTGAGCATAGAACCAGTTGTTCTCATCACTCTCTGCCTCCCTTGTCCTGTCTTGTCCTGTTTTGTTTTTGCAGTCCTCCTCGTGTACCGAACCGGCTTCCGCTACGTCTACCCGCACTTCTGGCATCCCGAACTCGGCATACGGCAACACGACTCTCCGCACCTCTGGAATCCCGATCCTGGCAAACGGTAAACGATTACGTCCTTATCTCTAACCCCGGACTTTGCATACAGCACCCTCTACCATCCGTACCTCTCCTGCCCCGATCCGGACTCCCAGACCACTCTACTCTCAAGACGTGTCCTCGTGGCTGTGGGTGGCGTTATATCCTATCCCACCTCAGCACCGCGGTTCTGTCTCGTTTGTGGGGAGCACGCCCTGACAGAGAGAGAGTGTGGGGGAGAGAGGGAGAGAGTGTGGGGGAGAGAGAGAGAGTGTGGGGGAGAGAGAGAGAGTGTGGGGGAGAGAGAGAGTGTGGGGGACAGAGAGAGAGAGTGTGGGAGAGAGAGAGAGTGTGGGAGAGAGAGAGTGGGGGAGAGAGAGAGTGGGGGGAGAGAGAGAGTGTGGGGGAGAGAGAGAGAGAGAGAGAGAGAGTGGGGGAGAGAGAGAGAGAGAGAGTGGGGGGGAGAGAGAGAGTTTGGGGGAGAGAGAGAGTGTGGGGGGGGGGTGGAGAGAGAGTGTGGGGGGGAGTGAGAAAGATGGAAAAGGGGGGAGAGAGAGTGTGGGGGGGAGAGAGAGATAGAGTGTGGGGGGGAGACACAGAGGGGGGAGACACAGAGGGAAGAAACGGTGGGTGACACACACAGAGGGTGGGTGATACACAAAGAGGGTGGGTGACTGGCTGGCTGGGTGGTGACTGGCTGGCTGGGTGACTGGCTGGCTGGGTGACTGGCTGGGTGGGTGGGTGACTGGCTGGCTGGGTGACTGGCATGCTGGGTGGGTGACTGGCTGGCTGGGTGACTGGCTGGCTGGGTGACTGGCTGGCTGGGTGACTGGCTGGCTGGGTGACTGGCTGGCTGAGTGGGTGACTAGCTGGCTGGGTGACTGGCATGCTGGGTGGGTGACTGGCTGGCTGGGTGACTGGCTGGCTGGGTGGGTGACTGGCTGGCTGGGTGACTGCCTGGCTGGGTGACTGGCTGGATGACTGGCTGGGTGGGTGACTGGCTGGCTGGGTGGGTGACTGGCTGGGTGGGTGACTGGCTGGCTGGGTGACTGGCTGGGTGGGTGACTGACAGGGTGGGTGAGTGACTGGCAGGGTGGGTGACTGGCGGGGTGGGTGACTGGCATGGGGGGTGACTGGCAGGGGGGGTGACTGGTGGGGGTGGTGACTGGCAGGGGGGGTGACTGACTGGGGTTGGTGACTGACTGGGGAAAGGGTGATTGACTGGGGGGGGTGACTGACTGGGGGGGTGGTGACTGACTGGGGGGGTGACTGACTTGGGGGGTGACTGACTGGGGGGGGTGACTGACTGGGGGGGGAGTGACTGACTTGGGGGGTGACTGACTGGGGGGGGGGGTGACTGACTGGGGGGGTGACTGACTGGGGGGGGGTGACTGACTGGGGGGGTGACTGACTGGGGTGGTGACTGACTGGGGGGGGTGACTGACTGGGGGTGACTGACTGGGGGGGTGACTGACTGGTGGGGTGACTGACTTGGGGGGTGACTGACTGGGGGGGTGACTGACTGGGGGGGGGTGGACTGACTGGGGGGGTGACTGACTGTGGGGGGGGTGACTGACTGGGGGGGTGACTGACTGTGGGGGTGACTGACTGGGGGGGTGACAGACTGGGGGGGGTGACTGACTGGGGGGTGGTGACTGATTTTGGGGGTACCTCTGGTGTCACACACATACTCCCATACACACTCCCATACACACATACACATTCTCCCACACACACACACACATTCTCACACACACACACACACACGCACGGGGGGGGAGGAAAGGCTGCGACCAGCACCAACACCACGCTCCTCCCCCACCCACCCGCGCCCATCTCCAGCTCGTGAGGGGGGGGCAGGCCGTGTGGGAGTCACGTGGCAAGGTGTCCTCCAGCGGGTGCCCCAGGGGACAGTCAGCCCCGCCGTTGCCGCCACTGCCCTGCTCCCCTCGCCGGCATGTGTGCGGCCAAATAGGTCTGCAGGCTGCTTCTTCCCCCCACCCCGCGGCGGCATGAAGCTCGTGGGGGTGGGCAGGCCGACATGAAGATAGCTTGCGGGCATATTTTAAGCTTTGGGGCGGCGGCAGCGTGGGTGGGAGGCACGTGGTGAGGGCTCCCCGCGTACGCCAACTGGGCTGCAGCAGTGGGGACCAGCCACCCAGGCAGCGATCGTCGGATCGAGGGACAGGAGGAGGGGAAGGGGACAGGAGGAGGGAAGGGGACAGGAGAGCTAACGCGGAGGTGCAGAGGGCAGGAGCAGAGAGCCGCGGTGGGGAGTAGGGAGCCATGTGGGGACCAGGGGGATTGCAGGTTGTCTTACAGGAGGCAGGGAAGGAGCAGAGGGGCCGCATCATGGAGAGATTGGAGAGTACTTACCCTCCAACAGATCTCATGGCAGAGAAAGAATGGCTGCTCATTGCGGGCGGGCTCATATAGAGCCTGGCCGCGCGCCCACAAAGCCTGGGAGCGCGCGCCAATCAGCTGTCAGGTAAGGGGAGTTTTTTTTTTTTTTTCAGAGCGAGCAGGGAAAATTTCAGCGCGAGCAGGGAAATAAAAAAAAACGAACACGTGTGCTGCTTGAGCCAATATTTACTCGCCCGGAGGTTAAATCCCCTCGCCCCGGGCGTGTAAATGTACAGTATATGATTGTCGAACACTGTATATATATATATATATATCCAAAGAGAATGACCTAGGCGCAAATGGAGACAAGAAAAAACAAACATAGGGTAGTATGTTCTAACAAATAAACCGCCAGAAGGTATAATATGCACTCACAGCGTATAGGATAATATCAAGCCTTGTATCCACTCTGGGATCTGGAACAATTAAATGATGAGTCTGGAACAGCTGGTCATCCACAGCAATTGCAATCTCGAGCAAAGGTACCCATGCACAGTCAGATACCCAGCCAAGAGGTGCCGGTGGCCGTTTGTCCCACTATTTGCCTGCAGGAAGACTAGCAGCGCAGAGGATTGAGGCCCCGCTCCCACAGCCCACCGGACGAACTCTCGCGAGAGGGAGTGACGTCACCACGTCGTCACGTGGCACGGAGCATCCCCAGGAGACGTGGGTGACCGGAGGAAGATTGAGAACTCTTCGTGGGAAAACAGAAAGAACTCTCTATATGTGAAACCGGACAGCACCTACCTTTAAGTACCGTGAGTACTATACGCACATTAGGTGCAGTGAGATAGACCTATGTAGGTTGATAAGAACGGAAAGAGACAGCTCACACAAGGAGACTGTGTGGAACAGTAGAGACACTAAGTGTGTGTGCTATTTACAACCTGGACTCATTTCCCTATTGGTTACATATCTACAGACTAAGGACTGTTGAAGAAATCTGCATAGTGTTACTACCCTTTTCCAATGAGTGTGAGATGCTCAGAATTCTCAAAAGTTTTATGATATCTCACAGAATGTGAGTCTTTTACTTATAGTCATTTTTATTAATAATTTTAATAAACTGTGTTACGCTATTTGTGTTCTATCTCTCTTCCTGCATGGGTACCTTTGCTCGAGATTGCAATTGCTGTGGATGACCAGCTGTTCCAGACTCATCATTTAATTGTTCCAGATCCCAGAGTGGATACAAGGCTTGATATTATCCTATACGCTGTGAGTGCATATTATACCTTCTGGCGGTTTATTTGTTAGAACATACTACCCTATGTTTGTTTTTTCTTGTCTCCATTTGCGCCTAGGTCATTCTCTTTGGAAATTTTCGTTACCAGCCCGTGGAGCGGTAGACCTTTTGGCTGCAGACTGAGTCAGGGAAAGTTAGACTGTAAGGGTATATACCCTCCATTATATGTGGTAATTATTCTATTTACTAATTTCAGTGTGGTTGCGCTCATTGTATTTCTGTCTTTTATATATATATATATATATATACATATTTTATCTTTGTGTGCATTTCCATGATTTCCATGTGTGTGTATATATATATATATATATATATATATATATATATATATATATATATATATAGCATTTTTATTTTCACTCACATTGTATTGATTGTACACTTTTCCCTATATACAGCTCAACCCCCTTATAACGCTGTGCTTGGGGTCCAAAGAATCACATTGCGCTAAAAGCGGATCGCGTTAGAAATAATGTACAATGTATGCATTGTACAATAAAGTATTTACGATACCAATAATCGTGTTGTAAAGTATTCATAAATACGAAAATTGGGAGCCACGCTTGCATCGCGTTACAAGCGGATTCGCATTGTAATGGATCGCGTTGTTATTATATATATAATATATATATAGGGAAAGTGTACAATCAATACAATGTGAGTGAAAATTAAAGTGCTACAGTGCTAATCCTATGTAATCTGTCCCTATTCACTGATGCTGCTAAAAGTCTGGGACCCCACACTAGATTTTCACAGAAGAACAATGTCCAGAGAATGACCTACGTGCAAAAGGTGAGGGAAAAAGAAAGCATCATGGTATAGTACAGGGGTTCGCAAACTTTTACCCTGCGTCCCATGCCTGCTGTCTCCCCTGCTCGAACCCCCCCCCTGCCCCCGCTAGGCTCCGGTGTCAAATGTTGCAATGGGTCATGTGACATCACGTTGCCATGGCAACGCGAAGTCACGTGACTCCGCGGCATCATTTCACACCGAGTTACCATAGCGATGCGTTTCATAGGACAAGGTATGAGAAGTTACAGAGGCCACGTGCAGTCCCCCAGCATTTCATTTAAATGCCTTGGTGGAGAACGCGGACCTCTGTAACTGTTGTGGCCCCCCTGGAAAATCTTGCGCCCCCCAGGTATAGAATATCAAAATGTTGTGGGAGAAGCTTCTTCTTTAAAAGTAATACACTCACACATTTTCCACTTGGAGTGGGGCGTATGGAGTGAGATTGGTCTGTGCGTCATAGTTCCTCCTGGTTATAATAGAACTAAATTCAGAAGCAGGTCATAGTGACATACTGATAAAAAAGATTTATCTGTAAATAAAAGGAAGCCACTTACAATCTTACAGTTGAAACAGGCATGTTAGGGGGAAATCCTCCTCGTCCCCACTTGATGACATTAGCGGATTGGCGAAGGTTGTGAAACTGTGCGAGTTTCGCTTCTTCTGTGTTCTCACAGATACTCAGGTAGCCAGAAGTCATCCTCTCATCGATATGATCCATCGTACATGTCCCCACTCACTTCCTCGGGGGCTTTCTATGTTGGCCAACAGGTTTAATGGATGGTTATCATGAATTAAATCAATAAGTGAATGAATATGGAATGGAGTGTATTTGGAAGAAAAAAGACATTTGGTGTATTCTGTCTGTACTTACCTGAATGGATGTGAAGCATGGACCCAAACTGTGAAGATAATTCAGAACTTTACACATGTCAAGGAAGTATGGAGAGATGTATGCTGGATATTACCCAAAAGACAGAAAATACATAATGAATACGTTTGGAAGCAAACAAAAGTCTATGACATCATCATAAAAGTGAAGAAAATGGCAGTGGGCTGGTCATATTCCAAGAAGATGTGCCCATCGTTCAACGAAGATCATACTCGTCTGGATTGGACGAAAGTAAGATGGGAGAATGAAATTAGGAAATTTGTTGGAGCAATGTGGAAAAGACCTAGAATATCATTGGGGAGGCCTTCATCCACCAGTGCATTGACAGGGGATGAAGATGATGATTTATATATCATTCATTCCTCACATTCAATCCCTTACTAAGTAATGCCATCTTCATCTACTGTAGAATACAGTTCACAATTTTCTCATGTATGATGATGCTAAAATCCTAATTCTTTCACTTATTTTTCCCTACCTTAATTATTGCAACCTTTTTCCTAGCTAGCATTCCCCTTGTCTGCATGTCCCCACTCCAATCCATCAAAAATGCTGCCGCCAGACTCATCTACCTTATTCACAGCTCCACATCTTCTGCGCCACACTTCTGCTAATCCCTACACTGGCTTCCCATATCCTGTAAAATTAAAATCAAAATACTTTTTTTGCAAAGCCCTCTATGATGCCAGCCACCTTACCTCTTTGCCTTTGTCTCCAGATACATTTATTATGTCCTTTCTGTTCTGCCCATGACCTCCAATCTCCTCCCTTTTTACCTCCTCTCACTCCAGCCTACAAGACTTCTCCCGTGCTGCACCCTCTCTCTGGAATTCCCTACCATGCACAATCACTCTCCCAAAGCTTTCACACATTTGTAAAAGCTCCCTGAAAACTCACCTTTTTAAGGAAGCTTACCTGGCATCCCTCTAGCATACAGTCGACACCCCCTATTCCAAATGGAACACGCTGTGCACCTGGACAAAACTCCATGCTATCTGACACCCCTTAATATCACCCCCAAACCTTAACGGGACCAGCAGTGCAGTTGGACAAAACTCCATCTTGATGCATAATCTTTCCCACAATGAGCAGTAACTTCACCTTTTGTTCCAACGTTAATCCTTATTCAATCTAGATTGTTGTCTCTCACAAGAAGGGCTCTCATTGCCTTCTGTATCTGTTTGAACTTGTTTGTTTTTGTTTGGTACAGTATATCATTCAATTTATGTAATATATATATATATATATATAGTTCTGATTCCTCTATTGTACCATGCTTCAGAATATATTGGCGGTTTCTAAATGAGATACACATATATAATATAAAGAAGAGGGGGGGGTGGTGGTGGTGATCAGTGATGCACTATGAGATTTGTTGCTGCCTGAATCTGGCTATGGGCCAAGTGGATCTCAAATGTAATGACCTCTGATCCCACACAGAATCACCTGCACACTGGTCCCGTTCTACTTTAGTAATTAAACCACCCATGGGGAGAAATCAGAGAGAGAGTAAATTTCCTGGAAAGGGGAGCAAGAGCAGTGCTTACAAATATATAATTGTATTGTGCTAGAACTTCACATCTATAAAGAATACTAATTAGCATCTAGCAATTAAAACAGAATTAGCAATAAGTTTGTATTTAAATACTAACTTTCCTATATTAGCAAAGGATATTATTTATCTAGTCTGCAAGGCCTAATTATGTATGCTAATGCATGGTTGGGAGATGGAGAAAGTGGGAGGGGGAGTCCTTGGGGGGGGGGAAACTACTAAGTGACTTATAAACCTCCCCAAACACTTCTTTATACAATACGTGGAGACATACTCTCCTGAACACACCTGGGACACCTAGGAATTATGCTTATTTGCATATGCAAAGTATATTAAAATGATAGAATATATACTTATTTGTGGTATAATTTAATTTGTTTCCATAAATAAGTGAATGACATTCACATATTATTCTCTTGTGAATTATGGGCCACTCATCCACTAGTGGAAATCAATTTGGTTTTACCACCGTCCTCTAATCCCCCCTTATCTCTTGTCCCTTTTTATAAATATGCTCTGTTTGTGTATGTGGGTATATATAATATATATTATTTATTTATTGTTATATACATTAACTCTCTCTCTCGGACGCAATGTAGTGCATTAACTCACTTAGAAGAGCAATCCAAGCCATCTTTTCCCCATTTTTAAAACATGTTAAAATCAAGGTGTCTCTGGAGCTGAAACCCTTTCATTTCAGCTCCGGTGAAAATCTGCTTCCGGGGATATTTACCTCCAAAGGGGTGCTGGTATCTCCTGCAGTTTTCTGCAGTTTAAAGCCCCAAGTCACAAGGGCCAATAGGAAGCCGGACCAGATTCCATCACAGCTTCCTATTGGCCCCCAGAAGCATATATATATATATATATATATATATATATATATATATATATATATATATATATATATAATAAAGAACAATAGGCACTCCGTCTGGGAAATCTATAGGGTGGGTGCAAATCCTGTATGGTACAAATTGGCAATACGACACCGTATGATGACGAATATCAGAGGCAGCACTCCAAATGGTTGTCAAAAGAATATATTGTATTAACAAGACATCATTCCAACGTTTCGGTCCGCGTGCGGGACCTTTATCAAGGTGATATATATTTTATACATATATATATATATATATATATATATATTTATATATAAAAAGTAGATTTTACCAGATTGGAGTCCGAAAAAAACGAGACAGCACACAGTCCAGTAGTTCCAATGAAGTTGTATTCAAAGTAACATAGCACCACCTCCAATGTTTCGGTCCACTCAACGTGACCTTCCTCGTGCATATGGGGCTAGCATCAGCATCTTACTTATGTTTACAGTGTGCCAACTGAGATGATTTTTTCATATATTTATATATATATATATAATATGTAAACTCTGGCGTGGCTACTGGCACAGACTACATTGGTAAGTACATCTGGAAGCACAGAGTCCCCGGAGCTAAAATAAACAGGGTTCAGCTCCAGAGCACCCTGCTTCAATACTGTATTTTAAAAAAGTTAAAAAAATGAAGACAAAAAAAACTGGCTTGGATTGCCTCCTTTATGGAGTTTTGTGGATCTGGCTTTAAGCATGAGCTTAATGGACCTAATGTTTTTGGAATGGATATGCAAGAGAAGTAATGACTGCCTAAAGACATGCTAAAATATGTTTTTTTTTATCACTTCCAAAAATATCTTTACAAAATACTGTAGTACATAATCTAAAATTGAAAAATGGACCTTAGTCAAAACCAGAACCAAATATAAATATTTTTCAAAACCAAAAATGAAAATAAGCACAGGAACCAATACTAACAGTAATTACACCACAAGTATGTAATAACGGTTTTACTGAGCACATATATAAAACGCAACCTACACCACACAGTATATAGTGCACCCAACCTCAATACACCAAATGAGTGTCCCCACAGTACAAAAGGTGCTTGGCACCAATACTCTGATGTCCTTTTCCCCAATGTCAAGGCCCACCCAAAATTGTGTATGATAGCGCTACCCATGAACCGTTGATGCACTTTAGTTGAGGTACCTGCCGGGTACTCCAGTACCCGGTGCGGCCGACTTGCAACAAGGCTTCGCAGATCCAGCGACGTCGTCCGCGAAGGCGTCCGCCTTCTTGTGGGGTGAACTCCGGTAGGAGGATCTCATCTTTAAGAGTTTCTTAACGTAGGTGGTTTGGTCCCAGACCACAGGCCATAGGCTGCGAATCACCGCATGGCGTCTTCGGAGCATTACACAAGATGGCCGCCACTATACTGTGCTCACTGCGAATGCGCACCCTCTCTGAAATGGTTGCTGACCCCTCCTACACTCTGCGCATGCGTGAGGTTCTACTGCACATGCGCAGCATTTTCAAGATGGCGGTGCCCTGTGCCGGCATCCGCCCGGAGCCCCAGGGATCCGTTTGCCCCGTCCCAACACCTCTGTGCTTCCGCAGTGTACCGGAGTGGCTCCCACTGCAGCCGCATACTCTCTGCAGCAGAGCTACCAGCCAGGAGGTAAGGGGACACAGGGGAAGACCTGGCTACATGTAGGTAACCAAATATGAGTATCTACGTCATGATGGAGAATACTGTAGGACCATATTTGGTCATCTACGTCATCAAGGGGGTTGGACACACAGGATTATGTGAATCCTCCCGGGGCAGCAATAGATCTCCGCAGGCCCTATCCACAGCGCTGCAGACTTTTGCTTGTTTATCCGCAGTGCCAGGGACAGTAAGTCTTGCTACATCTGTACATAATGCTATGTTAGTTAAATCATAGCGAACTTGGTGTTACACCCATTCAGACACTATGAAATCCCTATTTCAAGGTCTGGGTGAGTGTTTAAGTCAGAGCTAAACGACAAATTTAGCTCTGACTTAACTATCGTAATGTTGCTTCTTGCCTTAATCTTAACAGAGTTTAGTTAGTATGGGATGATAAAACGCCTACTGTATTTTGCATCTCATTATCCATGATCATAAAGTTGTGGTGAGCGACTAGGGATAAGCAAATACAAATACAAGGTAAATAATAGAACAGCCATGGTAAGCCATACAACCAATCATACAAACATACACACGGGGAATGGCAGGGTGATGTTTAAGCAAATAGATTACCAAAGCTGATGCCAGCTCTACTCACACGGACAAGTGTGTGCAAGTCACATCAAGGTTTATCTCAGCTCTTTCCTCCAACCAGCTCTTATCACGTCTAAGGTCTTCTTGTAGAGGTGATCATATGGTGATACCTCTTGTTGCACTCCAAAATAGGGGCGAAAACACGCTCATATGAGAAAAATGATACTTTACTAAAACAAAGAGTAAGTATACAAGACTTACATATGAATAAAGCACATCCAGCCTCCATGTCCTTTGTGTCAGCTCCTTCAGGGATCCCCCTGTTGCCGCATCTCTGCAGCTCATTATCCCATATATCCATTTTAGTTAACGCATTGCTCTTTAGGGGAGAAAACATGTTACGTTATTGTCCTAAGTGAATACAGCGTTACTATTAACTGAAGTTGATGTCAAGATGTCGGATTAAGAGTAATTTTTCCTTCTGGTTTTGCTTGTCTAATAAAATTAGTTGCGTATAATTTTAGTTTGTTCTTAAACTTACTGTAAAGTATTGCAGCGCTTTCTTAAGTGAAGGCATGTATTTATTTAAAGATGATGATAATGAAAGGCCTAACAGAATTGACTAAATCCGGGGGCCCAAGAACACTAACTTTCATTTCAGATTTAAATTTCAGCAGGCCAAAAATGCACAAATGCACTAGAAATTGTCAAACCTTCAAAGGACAATGACATTCAATAAATGTGACAAACATAGGGTATGTTACAGTTTATTAAAAACCGATCATCCAAATTAATGTAAAATATGCTGCATTGTTTATGAACAAATGCACAGGAAAGAAAAAGGCAATACTTCAATTTTTATTCAATCCTGTTCTAGAGTATATTGATTTCTAACTGTACATGCTGTGGGGTTTTTTCTAAAATGCTTTGTGATTATTATCAGAGTTTGGATGGTCTGTGAGATGTCTTTTCTCAAAGACACAAAATGTACTGATAAACCAGAATACCTATTTTTACTCCTCTTTGCTCACTGAATTAGATCAGGATCTTTTTGGGTGTAACCTCAATTCTGAGTGCACTGAACTCAAAAGGGAAGTTGCATTTTAGGGCCTATAGTCTTCAATCACTTCCAGTAGGATCCATATAAGCAAAAGGTCAGATTCTGTGCTTTCTTCTTTATATTAAATTACCAAGCAGACCTTTCTGTTACAGCACAGAAGGGTTAGGGTAGTGGTCTATAAAGTTGGAAAATATTTCCAGTCATGATGACATAGGATATCACCTCCATATATTAAGTTTGACAAATGTTTTTCAGTAAAAAAACTGACCATCTGGACAATTCGTTTAAATTGTTTTCTGCAATCTTGTCTTCTGTCTTTCTTGAATAAAATATATATATCTTTTTTTAACACGATAAATATGATAATAAGCAAAGTTGATACATTTCCATAAATTGTTGCAGAAATGCACACATTAATATTGTTATTGTGATCTAACTAGTAACCAGAATTTAAAACGATGAGTGAGAACCAAATCACATTCGATTTTTTTTATTTTTTTCCCCATTATACATTCTTCTAGGTCCAATTTGTACTAAGTGTGATGGAGTACCATGGGACCAATTTAGAGTTGGCTAACGACAGTGGAGTCGTACAGAAAACTCACTGCGCAGTCAATAATTGGTGTTTTGCACCTTGTAAAAATAAGATCTTGATTTAGAGTTGGAATAAAATAGGTGCAAAACCCTGTTTACATTTGCCACGTTAATCTAACAACTCGATGGGCAGAGCAATATGTGTCGGTACCTAATTTATTTAAATGAGGTCAGCATGGGCATTCACACTTTACATTGCATTTGCATTATGGTAGCAGCCAAATTAGAGTTGGATTAATGGCAGTTCTTGATGTAAGAACACTTCTTAATTATGTGCCAACAGGGACCAGGGGCAAACTCAGCTAAGCAAACTTATAAGAACCCCCCATTTCCAGCACTTTTTTTTGTAAGAAATAGCTGCAATTGCTGCGTTTTTCAGATGCTGGCACAACCTGGCAAAACAGACCTAGACCTCACAGAATAAGAGAGAGAATGTACAGTTTTTAATGTATTTGGCACGCCTGATGTACTCATTGAGCACTGTGACTTCCTTTCTGTTACATTTCTGCCTTCCTTTACCTCTCACTGTGCTGGGTTCTCATGCCTTACTTCATGATTTTTCCATGCTTGCTTCTGCAGACTCTTGTTGCAGACTATAGGGAGGCCACTAAAAGTAACATTTTATCTGGCAGGTACTCATTTCCTGAAGCGCTAAAGTTATGCAGACGTAATTATTACATATAAACGCAGTGCATAGATGTATGATTGATTGCACGCACATGTTAAAATCACGTATAGCAAATGGCACTAAGATAAGACCTAATTTTAATATTTTAAGAACACTTATTTGTGACTGTTGCTCCAAATTCTAAATCGGGGTCTTATTTCTAAATAAGAAAAACCATGGCGCATAGCTATCTTCTTCACAAAAAGATTTTTTTGACTCGGTCTAATCTCTAAATCAGGCCGTATGTTTCTTACACACTTAAGGCATTGCAGACAAATGCATGGATGCATGGGCGTGCTTGCCCAGTGCCCACAACATACCACGACATGATATCACTACAATTAATATTCAGCTTTAGCACTTGTGTATTAGAGCAAATTTTTATTGAAAAGTTGCTATTTTTGAGTGAATAATTTTGAAACTGATCCCCTGCAGAATCAGGTTATGTTTCTAGATTATTTTATCTCTAGTTATACCAGAAAAGACAATGTAATTGAAACACGCACTTTTGTATCCTCAAACCTACATTGTATGTGTAACCTCCTGTGTGATGCAAGCAACACACTCACACTGCCCCATGGCAGGTTCCTCTCCAGTGTGTTATGGACATGTGACTGATGATGGATATAAAAGCAGCCAATAACAAAGGCTGTGAAAGAGGTGGGACTAAGCGGTGCGGGCATGACAAGTGTGAGTCAGATCTGCAAGAGCTCGGCCGAGAGTGAACCGGGGCCAGTCTGAGTCCCGTTGATAGTGAGCCGAGACTTACCAGAGTGAGAGCAGTACATTGTGGCGAGAGGCCCAGCGGATCCTTGCCGGGAAGCTGCATGGAGCATTGAGCTCCATCGGAGGGGACGCTCAACAGTTGCAGTTAAAAGTGGTACCGAAGCACCTTTGTGAAGTACAGCCCTGCAACATTTTAGTGCATTAAGAGCTCCAACAGTGATTACACAGATTTCCACACAAACACGCACATCACAGACTCAAATACACAGAACTGGGTGGCCCACGCTCAACTTACCCTGATAAACACCTGTGCAGCGTTTATGTGAAGTATTATGATATATGCTGTATTACGAGTGTAGTGATCCTTTGCGGACGATCACAAGGTTATTAAGTATTGGTAACCATTATATAAAATCGGTTGTATCACACATGCCATATACTTATTTTCCATTGTCTGACCTCAAGCCACGTGTAGCAATAAAGGACTCAGCCCCCAAATTCAGCACCCGGTAAAACGCACAAAAACAAGGCGCACAACGCACATAGTGAAGTAAAGTAAAAAATGATAAATTTACTAAAAAGGTTAAAGGTTCTGCGTACATCAATAATGAATAAAACAGGCTATGGGTTAGTGGGGTTACCACACAGTGAGATGGTCAGAGTGTCAGCTCTTCAGCGGAGGCAGTTTGAACTACAGGATTACAGCAGTCATCAGCCAGGAAGAAAACCTCAGTGGAGTCTTGGGTCACGCTTCACTCGTCTCAGGGTAACCAGGTGGTACAGATCGGTGAAATGTCCCTTTCTAGAGTACAGATGCCTCCGTGAGTCCCACAGATCAGGCTCGGGACACCAACAGCGCGCCGCTCAGTTCCGTGGTGCGCCTGCCGATGACGTCACAGGATTCCCCTCTGTTCCGGAACATAGAGGAGCGTCCAAGGCGGTGTCAAACACACAGGGCGGCATGCAGTAGTGCGGGGGACAGGGAGGCACAAACCAAATGTAAACTTGGCTGAATGAAATGCCAAGGTTTGGGTCAGACAAAGGAAGAACTTTTGCTCCTTTGTCTGACCCAAACCTTGGCATTTCATTCAGCCAAGTTTACATTTGGTTTGTGCCTCCCTGTCCCCCGCACTACTGCATGCCGCCCTGTGTGTTTGACACCGCCTTGGACGCTCCTCTATGTTCCGGAACAGAGGGGAATCCTGTGACGTCATCGGCAGGCGCACCACGGAACTGAGCGGCGCGCTGTTGGTGTCCCGAGCCTGATCTGTAGGACTCACGGAGGCATCTGTACTCTAGAAAGGGACATTTCACCGATCTGTACCACCTGGTTACCCTGAGACGAGTGAAGCGTGACCCAAGACTCCACAGAGGTTTCCTTCCTGGCTGATGACTGCTGTAATCCTGTGGTTCAAACTGCCTCCGCTGAAGAGCTGACACTCCGGCCATCTCACTGTGTGGTAACCCCACTAACCCATAGCCTGTTTTATTCATTATTGATGTACGCAGAACCTTTAACCTTTTTAGTCAATTTATCATTTTTTACTTTACTTCACTATGTGCGTTGTGCGCCTTGTTTTTGTGTAGTTTCTCCAGTAACAGGGGTGTCGAGCCACCCCTTCTAGAAGGCTGCAGACGCCATATAGTGACTTCCTTCACAAGGTCCAATCAATCTTTATTGTGTTATTGTTTCTCAATATCACTCTTATTGTGTTTAGTATCTAGCACTGTATGTGGGACTATGTTTTAGCTGCGCACTGATCACTTTTTTTTTTTTCATTCAGCACCCGGTACCAGTCTGGGGGCCTAGAAAAAGAGGGGTTATATAGGTATTTTCCTGCCTTGAATTTGATTGGCCAGAAGGCAACGGGTTGTACTTTTCGGTAGGTGAGGGCAAGTTCCTAGTACAGTACTTATAGATAGACACACATAACACTTGAAAGTAGATGATATGTAAAGTCTACTGACAGTACTGGGCCATAGGAAAGTGCCAGCCTGTGAGCTTTGGGTCCCACTTCCAAGGGACAAAACCAATAGGAGGTACCTATAATGAAAATCTTCACAAACATGCAGGTTTAGTTCCTCAATGATTGTATCATCTCCTTCTCAGAATTGAGGATGTGAAGTATCTCATGATGTTTTTTTTTCAAACTATGCAAAATTATCCAAAACATTATTAAGTAAATAAAATCAAACAGAAATATTTGGGGGCACCAACATTAATTCAGCCCCAACTGAACGTGCCCCCACACTTCACATATTGTAACTATATTTATTGAAAACAACATCATAGTGCATATCCTCTCTGGACCAATGGACTTCAGGATCCAGGGTCTTCAACCTTTCAAGGAAGAAGAGCCATTTTATAAAAAAGAAATTGTCCAAAATATTCAGAGAGCCGCAACACATGCATGAATATTACACCCTCACAAACACATACATATATACCGTACACACAGTAATAGGCATATACTGTATAAGCACTAACATTAACTCCTGCACTGTCCCACGTCGGGCCTCTCTCATGCCGTCGTTACAGAGTGGCAGTGTGGGACAGTGTAGGAGACAGGCCAGCAGCTGGGGAAATGCCCGGTAGCAACAAGAGGCCTGTCACAGCCTGCCGGGCCCCATCCCACAGCCACTGGCAGCACAGTGAGGGAGAGAGGCAGCAGCTGGGGAGCAGCAACCTGCGGTCGGAGGAGAGCCGCATGTAGGTGCTGAAAGAGCTGTGTGCAGCTCATGATCCCCAAATTGCCTACCCATGACATAGGCTGTTATGCCTTGTGCACGTACACATACTGTAAGCCAGTTCTCTCTTTCTGCTTAAGTTAATGTATACTGTAAATTGGGCGTCTCTCTCATTCTGTCAGCTTAAAACGGCATCACTTACTCGTGAAACAGGCCTGTATTCAGACTAGTGAGAAGCAAACACCTGAATGGAAGTTAGTTCAATGGAACTGTTGCTTTGCTTCTCTTTTGGTTTCATATAAAGCTAAACTATATTGTAAAACAAACTGCTATATTTGTTCTACTAAAAATAAACTGTAAAAAGGTCAGGAGTACTTTTGCAAGTGTGGGAGAACCCACTTAAATGAATATTTGGTGAAAGGAATGAGACTGAAAAGATCGTGAAGATCCATGCTCCAAAAAACCTGATAAAAGTGCTCTGTACAGCAAGCTTAAAAACTATAAACACAAAAGCTATGAAATATAAATAATGATATTTGGGCATAGATGACATGGAATAGAAACATGAATTTTGTATATTACATATAAATTGAGCTGATATACTGCTTGCATTAAGCAGCAGGTTTAATAAAATATGCAGCATCACAAAGATAATGATATAGAGCTTGTTTCTGTCTAACGTCAGTATAAAAACTGCTTTCATTTATAGAATCTATACTACATGACTATGGCATAAAACAGGGATAAAAATCTTACAAATCTCACTGCTGAATGATTTTAAATCAGGGTTTTACTAAGCCTTAGTAATAGCACTTTCTAGATTGATGCACTGGATACTATCATTAAATGAGCAGCATGCTCTGTTTAACCACTTTTCCTGATTCTCTTAATGCCAAGCCTTTTGATTTCTTGGTTTCTACTTTATAAAACGGGACAATTACTAGAGGTCAGAAACATCAAATGCAAATAACACCTCCAGCTGTGACTATGCAAGAGCCCCCCAACAGAAGTACCACAATATGGTATAATATTTCCCAGCTGTAACCACAATCACTAACCTCACTGATAATGTCAATAATGTCTAAACACTCCATGACTGTACTTGCCATAAAAAATGTATCATTTACAGCATTCTATTTAAAATAGACTACATGTGTAGTTGCTGTTGCAATATAAATATGTTGAATACACTGGTTTTACTTGAATTTGATCTATCTGCTAAAAAAGGCAATAGATCAAATATTATCTTAATTATTCAAAGATGCTCAGTTGTTCTGAGAATAGTTGAGTTTCTTGTCCTAGTGAAATAATGTACAACATTTGCAAGGAGCATCAAGAATGCTGAAAATGAATGTTTCTGTTCCATCCACTGGTTTACTAGCACGTTAGTAAAATGTTATATATACTTGCTGATTATTTAGCAGGCAGATGGTAACATATAATACTATTGTATAACTGTATATATTGTATATATATATATATATATACATAATAATGTATAAAAACATCTGTATACACAAAGAAATATGCGATCATAGAAAAAGCTGTAAACAAACAACTAGGTTTTGAGAAGCAATGCACAGTACTATAAATACCCTGCAAACAATTGCAAGCAGTGTTTCATAGGACTATTTATAACAACAGTTCAAAATATGGGAATTACAGTATAATTATTGTTTCCCTTTGGTTAAATGTCCTTTACAGGTATTTTGAATCTGTAAAAGTGAAAATGTACGTACCATTTCAAATGTTTCATATATTTGGACACAATTAAAGGCAGTCTGATAAGCATACTATACTGATACAAACTCGCAAACTATGCACCAATCCAATAAATTTGATGGAAGCAATTGTATATTCTTTACAAATATCTGTTTAACTGATCCACATACATTTCAGATAGAAGTAGACATTTTGGTTTTGAGGGAATATTTTCAGACATCCAAAAATCCTGAAGGTTTCAGACAATAGGAATCTATTATTTTAGGCAGACCGTCTCTGTTATGTGCTGCCCTTAGGCAAGCACTATTAAAGCCACCCCTTCCCCCCCCCCCCCCCCCCAATTATCTTTTACCCTAGGTGAGAAGCAGGGGGTCACCGGAGCAGAACTGCATTCATTTCAGCTCCAGGGAACGCCACATTCCTGAGATACTTAGCTCCGTAGGTGTGCCGGTATGTCCTGCTCAGGTTTAAATGTACCGGTCACACAGGCCAAGAGGAAGCTGTAACACAAGGGATGATGTCACATCCTCCTTGTAACAGGGGGAATCCACTGTTATGTATTGATGCAGGGGAAACAGATTTTCAGAACCTGAGACAGCAGTGAGCAGGTTGAAGCCAGAGGGCTGTCTTAATTGGTCTGCTCAGCTGCCTCATAAGAGGCCTTTAAAAAGCCTGTAGCACTCACTGCAAGGGATTTCTCTGATCCATGGAGTCACCCTGGACTGATGAAGAGCTCACGCTGTGGTTAGCATCTCTGTTCCAAGGAGACACACTACACCGCTCGAGAGAGCACGCTTCGTTTAGACTCTCTGATCCAGAGTGACAACCTGGACCACTGAAGAGAGCACACCTGCATTGGGACTCATCCCCCCCTCACCCTCCCTTAGCCAGACAGGAGGCAGTCGGGACACAAAGGTAATCTGACCTCGGCAGTGACTTTTTGTGTTATTGCTGGTAAGGGGCTTAGCACTCCAACCCATAGATACGGTGTAAACTGTGATAAAGTCAGTGCTATAGGATCAAGACCTGTTTGTTTTTGTTACCCCTGTTATGCTGGTCACAAGCTGATGTTTGTGTTGTTAAAGTTGCGGCTAAATAAAAGCCTATTTGATTTTTCCCTAAAAACCGTCTCCTCCTTTAAACCCTCTGCACTCATCTCCTACACTTTTATTGGCCCATTTAAACCTCTTAGATATGTATACAATATATTATTTGATAACATTTCTGGAAAACAAGAAAAGCAGTACAACAATGCAGAAGAAATTATTTAGATTTTATTGACCCGCTGTAACTTGTTATATTTAGCATTATTCTAATCTGAATAGGCAGATGTTAAAAAATAAAGACACGCCATTGAAAAGTACAGTATCAGATTGAAATAAAGTCATACCACCAACTCTAACCCAAATTATTACCAAAAAGCATTCAGGTCTAAAATGTGAAAAAGAAAAAATGTGCACAAGCGTTAAAGACTAAGGGCCTCATGCAGTAAGCGTCGATTAAGTGAAATCGGCAAGTTTACCGATTAGTCATGTTAATGGCGATTTTTCCTCTCCGTATGCAGTAAGTGCCGAATACATTCAAAATCAACCCGAAAACAAATCCGCCCACTCTCACGATGATTATCCGATCACACACAGGTGTATCGGCGTGCGTGGCGGGGTGCTGATAGGTTGCCCAATCACTAATCTTGCTGAATCAGGCGAAACAAGCATGTATTGGATTGCGCGCCATATTTAAAGGCAACTTGTACTGCTAATCATTCTCTGTGTTGTTGGGAGTGAGAGAGAGAGAGAGACGCACAGAGCTGGCTGATTGAACATTTGCATATTGACGGAGAGACTTGTTGTGTATTGGGTGAGCTTTGTCCATTGTTGTTTTGTTTACATCTTTGTCTTGTTTTATATGTGGAAGTGTTTCGTGTGATTGGCTGTACATTAGTTGTCTGTTTTTTGTGAGTGCTGGAAGTATGCCCGCAAAGCGTGGGAAGAGTGATGCTGGTGGGAGTGGGAGTGCTACTCGTGCGAGTACGCGTCGGAGTGAATGTACTGTTCAGGGGAGTGATGTTGCTGGTGCACCGAGTGGTGTTGCTGGGAGTGGGAGTGGTGTTGCTGGGAGTGGGAGTGTTGTTGCTGGGAGTGGGAGTGCTGTTTCTGGGAGTGGGAGTGCTGTTGCTGTGAGTGGGAGTGCTGTTGCTGTGAGTGGGAGTGTTGTTGCTGGGAGTGGGAGTGCTGTTGCTGGGAGTGGGAGTGCTGTTGCTAGGAGTGGGAGTGCTGGTGCTAGGAGTGGGAGTGCTGGTGCTAGGAGTGGGAGTGCTGGTGCTGTGAGTGCTGCTGGTGGCGCAGTTGCTGATGGGGTGGATGGTGGTGGCGTGCTTGCTGGTGGCCAGCTTTTGGAGGCTCTTCCATTGGAAGAAGGAGAGTCCAGTCAGCACCAGCCAAGCTCTGACCCTAAACCTGCTCGGAAGAAACGTGTGGAGAAGCCACGTAATCCTCGCTTCAATGACCAGGAAAATACAGCTCTTGTCACTGGCATTCTGGAGCACTATGACAGTATATATGGACATTTACTAGGTAAGTGTACCTTTACATTTATTATTCAAATACATGTGATCCTAGGTCATCTGAGTTTTGTTCATATGCAAATATGGGTTCAGAATATCTTTCTATGTTAATTAGTCTGGAAACACAGCTTTTTATCATGCCTTACAAGGACAACTAAACACAGGCGGTCAATTTGCCATAACTGCATACAATATGAATGCAACCTTGCTTACATGTATAGGTTTAGTAGTGAATGCTCATGTGCTTCACATATTACACATAAAACAGCATGTTTGCTATCTCTTGGAACAGCTAGCAGTGTAGGAAACTGGTGCTTCTATTATTAATCATTTACCTCATATATTTTATATGTTTTTCAAGGGCGGACAAGTTCAGCAAGCAGAAAAGAAATGTGGGACACAATAGTCATTGGTGTCAATGCGTGTGGGAATCATGTGAGGGACAAGCGGAATTGTCACAAGAGATTTGATGATATTAGGTCCAAATTGAAAAAGAAAATACAACACCAACGCGTGCATGCTACTGGCACTGGAGGTGGGCCGACACCACAACGTCTCATATTAAGTCCATTGGAGGAGCTGCTTCGGGCAAAATTACTTCCCGTCGTCGTGGAAGGCTTACCTGGTGACCGTGATATAGGAATTTACCCCTCACAATTTCCACCAGGTGAGAAATATTACTGTACTAGGCGTGTCGTTGCTTACAGTTATTTTGCATAGTTACACTGCTTTTTATACTGTCTTCACAATATAAGCATACCTGCATCTATATATGTATATGTCTGATTCTGTATATATATATATCTCAAAATAGACATATATGTTGTAGTCCTACTAAAAGCAGTAACTAATATAGCACATGCCATTGCGTGCTCATTTACATGTGAATTCCCAAAATGCATTGCTGCAGTGGAAGCAATTGATGGTGGGCGAAGATGGGGAACAACAGGGTAGTACACATGTGTAACACATGTTAATGAGAAATTATTACTAGCTACAGGTACAGAACAGAAATATGTATAATATTATTGTATATTTTATTTATTTTACTCCGACAAACATGACATTACTGCCTATTTTTAGCATGCATCAAATATATTGCATGCAACGGCCTACAAACATCACTTGCACTAACACATCTATAATTGTTTATGAAAAGGTCCATTTTTGCTTTAAGTCATATACAGACAGCATAATGAGGCACACGTATCATATTTTATGTCATTGTTTTCATAACTTAAAAACTGCACACGTGTCAGGATTGCCTAGACCTCCTGCCTTGCCATAGCTTCCTTGTCCACTGGGTGTGCTGCTGTCTTCTGTTGGCTCTGGGTTCCTCTGTCTTGTTGCTCCTGTCTCTGTCCTTTATAGCTTGCTTCCTGTCTGTTGCTTTTGCCTTTGCTTGCTAGTCAGACTCCTACAGTATGCTCATGCCTGTCTTTGATCCTGACCTGTTTCCTGTACCTGTACCTGTAATTGAGTCTGCTCATAGTAAAAGCCCTTGCTAGTAATCTGGCTTGTCCCTGGTTATTCCTGCTCCCCGGTCTCAGTCCCTGCTCCCTGTTCTTAGTCCCTGTCCTGCCCCGCCTGTCCTGTTCCAGTCTCCTCGTTGCCGACCTCTGCTTGTACCTAACTTCGCTACCTGCCGCCTGCCTCGGACCCCTGCTTGTTATCTGACGTAGCTACCTGCCGCCTGCCTCGGACCCCTGCTTGTGACCCCTACTACGCTCGTGCTGTTCCGGCCACCGAGATCCTACCCGCCACAGGAGTCTCCCGTGACAACACGACTATTTAGCTCATCTACCATTGTGTTAAAGCAGCTGCAATTAATATCTCATCACAGCATACACTTCAACAGAGGGGGTGGGGTTCAGCACACACACTAATTACAGCCTCATTTTAGGGTAAACTTAGTTCACACCATTTTCACCTGTTTCAAGTAATTGAAAGGTGTGGCTGATTAGGCTTTTTGGGGAAGGGAATACCGTTCTTACAACCTGACTAGCACAACTGAAGTTAATCACACTCATTTGAAAGCTTCACTTTAGCTACTAAATGCCCCAACAACTCATTACTTATCAAACCGTACGTCACACATTAGTTCACTCATATCTATAGTTGAACTACTACTATCAACGACACATTATCACACACTGCATGTGTTGTCTTGTTTAGTCACAGCCACATTCATGTGTGCCACATCTTATATTAATGTACCACACATATCCTCTACCAAAAACAACACTTTTTGCAATATGACCACCTTCATGATAACCATTGTGAATGGTCATCTCATGATAGTTATGTACATTATGATACTGATATCACTACACAACATATGATTTTTATGTACAAATTTTATCTATTTATCCTCACGCATTACTGCAGGAACATAGTATGTTTTATGTTAGGGAACTCAAAAGTTCTAAGTACACAGGCATGTACATTGTTATTACAACTATTTATGTTCACTTTCACACACACATTTTGGGTTAAGGAAATGATGCTGTTAGGTACTCATAAATACAGAACATACAATAACTGTTTGTTCAATATTTACACATGTAAATGTAAAACTTATGTTATTGTTATATATAGTTGCCCCTGAAGGACATGTGTCACCTGAGACTGAACAAGTGTCTTCACCTGGGTCAGCCAGCTCAACACACCTAGAAGGTGAGTGTATCAGTTGGTGGCCATATAATATGTGCTCTTCTATATGTTATGTTGTCATGTTCATTATTTGTTTTGCACATCTTCTTTAAATAGGATTACTTAGTGTCAGTGAAAATGAAGTGTAAGACAACTTGTATTATGTTAGTGATGTTAACTATCATGTAGGAGTTGTGAGTTTACAGCAAGTTTTCATTCACTCATATTTCATACTGAGTCCAAACATTATTCTTAAGTCAAGGTAGTTTTTAATGTGAGGTTATAAAACGTATGGAAACATGTTAGTTGTTACTTATGACACAGTACAATTACATAGTAACACAGCAGAGATTAACATGCCATTTAATAATGTGTACATTTATTTGTAGAACATGATGAAGAGGATTTTGATGATGATGATGATGATGATGATGATGATGATGCCGCCGCCGCCGCCATAGACACACAAATACAAGCAAGTGACCATGAAGAGGTTCCAATTGAAACTGTTTTACCGCCAAAACGTCCAGCAAATACCACATATGATGCAATTGTAGCTTCTGAGGGAAAAATTGTGGAAGCAGAAAATCGTCGCCATTCTGACCTGATGACAGTGCTGGAAAGGATGATTGCACTGCAGGAAGAAACAGTTTCACAATTGGCACATCTCCACAGAGTCTTCATTGAAGTGCCTAAACAGTTGCAAAAAATCAAAACCTCATTCGAAGCATTAGTTGTTCAGCAAACACAAGCTAATTACTGGAGAATGACTAATGTACCACAATTCAACACCTCACAGGCAGGATCTGTTCATGCAGGTCAGTTTTCACCACATTCATCTGATATTCATTCACCAGGCCCAAATGTTACCGGTCAAGTAGCAGACATTGCTGTGCAGGTTCCTGATGACATCCTACCGCTGCCATCTGTACAAATTCAGCAGCAGACACCTACAAAGGAGGCGACAAAAACAAAACAAGACACACATGAAACAGACCAACCATCACTTGTGCAGTGTCTACCAACTTGCTCACATGTGTCAGTGGGCACAAGCCCTGTCCATGAACAGTCACTACCCAAAAGCCCTGTAGGTGAGTCACTGCCCAAAAGCCCTGTAGGTGAATCGCTGCCAAAAAGCCCTGTAGGTGAATCGCTGCCCAAAAGCCCTGTAGGTGAATCACTGCCCAAAAGCCCTGTAGGTGAGTCACTGGCCACAAGCCCTGTAGGTGAGTCACTGGCCACAAGCCCCGTAGGTGAACAGTCACTACCCAAAAGCCCTGTAGGTGAGTCACTGCCCAAAAGCCCTGTAGGTGAGTCACTGGCCACAAGCCCTGCCCGTGAAGTGCCAGAGGCCACTCAAAGTGGCTCTGTTGTACCTAAAGTTGGTGGCAAAAGAAAAAGGAAAATTCAAGAGACAACAAGCAGGCCTGTTACTCGCTCGCAAAAGGAACAAAAAAAATAAATTTTAAAATTCACAAAATATGTCTTTGGCCTTGTTTTGTTGACTTCAGATTATCTAATTACTATTGTATGTATGCTGAAGACTGTGTTGTTTCCAAACTTTCAAGTATGTTCTTGTACACGTGAAGTTTTGGAAATATTAACACTCCTAATTAATGAATAGTGTTATAAATATTGATGTATTAATCGTCTGTTCAGTAATGGTCCACCAGGAGCCAGTTGCTAAGTTTAGAGAAGCTGCCATTGACTTTGCAGCAAAACATTGCATTTGGGTGTGTTAATTGATGTAATCATTGCATGTGCATATTATTTTCATGCAATTATAAAAGCACCTATTTAACTGCAAACATCTTTCTTGTACGTGTACAGCAGGATTTTGTGTTAAATATTACTTACCTTTGGTGGCCATTGTAATGTTGTCCTTTAATCATTTATGTGTTCTTGTTTCAAGAACATCTCTGAATTTATACTAAAATATATGTAGTATGTATTGATATATGCACACACACACAGACACACACTGTGTGTGTGTGTGTGTGTGTGTATATATATAGTACTATCTAAACTGGTATAGATGTATTTACAAAAAACATACACTTCATGCTTCCTTGTGAAAACACACTATTTTAATAATACAGGCCTAATGTTTGACAACTATACTAAGTGTGAGCCTCTAACATTATTGGGTGCAAACAAATGTTTATTACTTAATTCACTCATGTTTATCACCATTTAAATAGGTTTCATACAAGGCCTACTTACTGCCATCAATATGTTGTGTGTACTCCTGCAATATAAAAAAAAAAAAAAAAAAGATACATTATATATATATATATATATATATATATATACATATACATATATACACACACACACACACACACACACACTATACATATAGTACAATATACACTTTATATATATTTATATATATATTTTTATGAGAGAGATATATTTATATATATATAGATACACACGTATTTAAACTCATGCAGACAGGTAGTTAACCAGAATTTCAAATACACACAGAAATGTATGTGGGAAAAAAACATTTCATTTTGCAGGTGTGTGTATTTACTGATATGGCTGTCTAAGCACTATTTTCACACAGTGCTCTTTGTTATTTTTCTAGAAAACTCAATGTTACTGAAATAAGTGTAGGAATGTTTTCACAAACGAGATAAAAAAATGATACATGTTTTTCCCACATTCGCCTATCACTAACCACAAAACTTAAACCAATTAAAAGGACACATCCAATTGGCGTTTGAAATAAGGAGTAAAAGTAGTTACTTTTGTTGACCTTGAAAACGAAACACAGGAATTTGTTAGCCATTGAGCAGAATCATTTTGATGAGCAAAGAAGACAGAACTGCACACATCTTTTGTGCTACTCTGACATGGCTGATGAATTCGTTAACCATATGAATCCCCTCTTAGGTTATAAGTACATGGTTTCAGAAGCAATTTTAAACAGTCGCGGACACAAAGCAAGCACACGCCAAATCTATGATTTGATTCGAGCTAAATATCCTTATTACCAAGACCGTAGGCATGCGCGGAATTTTAATTCCTCAATAAGATTCACTTTATCAACGAATGACTTTTTTGAACGTGTGCAGGATAAGCTAGAACACACCTATGGTTTCTGGAAGATTGCAAAGGAAAAGCATTTTACCCTGAAAGAGGGCACATATATTGTTGTGAAAGGCATATTTATTCCTAATGCCAATAGCAATGGATCCGCTACTACTGTTCCGTGTGAATCGATACCTGCTGCAATATCTGCACCCTCCATTCCTGAAACCCACATTGTACAACAACAAAAGTACTATGATTATGTACCAAGCCTTTCAGCTGAAAATGCATTGGAATGGGAACCAGAAGAAATGAACCTACCTCCCGACCAATTGTTTGAAGAAAGCAGTGGCGATTCCTATGAGCGCTTCATGGAGGAGATGTGTGTCATACTGGATTCAGCGGGTGGGTCAAGCGTGGATGAAAATGCCTTGCATTTCTGGAGCGACCAGTTGCAGCCAGACGAACAGTTAATTCTAGAAGAATGGTAAATATAACAACCGTTATGCGTTGACTGTGCGTTTAAATGTTTTTTTTTTTTTTTTTTTTTTAAACCACCATTTTCCCTTTCAATGCGTGGATACAGCGTAACATTGCAGACTGCATAACATGTAGCGATCACAAAGAAATTGTTGCCGAATACAATATAGTATAACCTGAAAGAGTAGTACACATTGCTGACGGAATAAATATACGTACTTTCCTATCCCTTTAACCATATTAGCAACATTTTAACATAACTCTAACACATACCTGTTTTGTTATCATGCAACATTTAAAAGCGGGTCCACCACGTATGACGTGGGACCCTTGTCATGGCCCAAGGCGTCCTTAAAAAGGATTACGGATGTAAGTCCCGCCCCCAAGCGACGTGCGCGCCTCAAAGCCTATTGGCTGTCATGTTTTGTTATAGTAACGGTAACTGCAGTGTGTCATGTGTGCGGCTCAGTGTTTGTAGGCGTCAACTGGGCGTTAGCTGAATGTTAATTGAGTGGGAGGAGTGTTAGCGTGCGTTTCACACTGGTTTAACATGACGTCACACGTATTGCATTTGCGCATTGTGTTATCGGCCGTCCTTTCTGTCCAAACACGTCTGTTTAAAAAGAATACAGATGTACTCGTTTAGAACGAATGTAGTTTCGTATTCATTGTATTTGAAATAAAGATTTTATGTTTAATGGTATTTTCAAGATGTATTGAACGCACAACGTACGCTTTGTTTTGCGCATGCGCTAACAGTTAGTGCAGCCAAGCGTGAAGTGCGTGCGCACACTAAGATGTGCGCGCACATTTTTCAGTATACAGGCAACGTTCACATCATATACATAGTTATGCCTGCTACAAATTTAAAGAAACATTACATACTGATGTACACTTGTACTTCTAACATATACGTGAGTGACGTGTGTATGTACACAATCATATAGAGCTGTGTAATGCGTTGTCACGGATACATATATAGTAAGGTGCCATATTTGACCATCATGTGTTTGCTGTATTTCAGAGATGTCGGGGAAGATACAATCGGATCAATGTATGATTTCAGAAGAGTCTACCTTTATATGAGATGATTGTGAGGAGGAGCCACCGACTACTATACTACATATGGAACTAATTTTATATTGCTTGCAGCGCTTATTAACAAACAATTAAAAATGTGATACCCTTATGCCTATATTGCATAAGCACTTAATTAACATAATGATGTTGCAAAATGGTGCCTCATGAATTTTTATTGAGTGTTCTTTAATGACTACTATCATTTTATGGCATGGTGTGTTTTATATATAACAACCATTCCCACTCTGCTAACACATTTGTGAATTCTATTGTGTAATGGAACGTATGACTGTCGAAACTATGTAACAATAATAATAATAATAATAATAATAATACTTATAATATGAGCATGTTCATGTATAGCGCTGCTAGTTGTACACAGCGCTTTACAGACACATTTTTCAGGCTGAGGTCCCTGGCCCGTGGAACTTACAATTTATTTTTTGCTGCCTGAGGCACAGGGAGATAAAGTGACTTGCCCAAGGTCACAAGGAGCCGACACCGGGAATTGAACCAGACTCCCCTGCTTCAAAATCTCAGTGCCAGTGTGTGTCTTTACTCACTGAGCCACTACTTCTCCCAATGTAAAGGACACTTACAACCAACTAGCCATTTATTGTTAAAAATCTCTTGTTACATGGGTATGTTGATAAAATGGTTTGGGACTGTAGCAAATAATGTTATTGGCCAGATGTTGTGGTCCCCTACAATGCATGATGTTCTGATTATGACATCAACATCATGTAATGAAGTACGTTTCTGTGTATATTTCATTAACCTAACTAACTATAGTTTACTGTGTTTATTAAACGTTCTAAAAATACATAGTATAGTCAATATGATGATATAAGCTACCATAATAAAGCTGGTGTTATCATTTGTCGGTGTTATACATGGATCCTACACAAATTGATACAGACACAAACAGTTGTCTTACAAAGTGTGTCTATGCTAATGTGCACGTGATTGACGTTACAATTGTGACAATACTTGATAATTATCATCATGATAATGATGAAGTGACGTGATTTATATTGCAAAAATATTACCAACATTGTCATATTGGTAAATTAGAAATGCTAAATGACAGTAACATTAGTGACAAATTTGTCTTCTCTGTTAACAGTTTAACACTTGGTACATGTAGGACACATCCACACACGTGTGACTTATACATACACATGTCACAAATTTAAATTAATGTTGACTATTAATTCCTAGCATTACAAAACACCAACATTGCTAAATATAAGATGTAGTACGCATTGTTGTGATTGCAGGCATTCATGCATGGAGTTTTATGATCAGTCAATTTCATCCGTGATGAATGATCTCCCGTAAGTAAAGAAATAACTACAGTTATCCCCTTGTCTCCAAACACTCTATATTACATTAATGGAATTTATAAGGAAACATACATAAAATGTGATGAAATGGGAGTAATCATTTTCTAATACAATGCACATGAAAGCTCAAGAGTAGCTAAATGCATATACATGATACAGAAAGTACATATATGTAACATTTGTGTTTAAACCAATATGTTGGGTTTTGACTTCAAATAATTATAGGAAGATTGATGTAGGCACATCTTATGAGAGATGTCAGCAAATATACATACCATGATCAGTCATACTGGAGATATACCTATAATGCAAAGGAACAATATATAAATTGCAAACATTGACATGCCATCTTCAGTACCGTAAACAACACAGCAAAGTGTGTATTTGGTGTTAAATGTGCAACACCATGTATATTTCATGACATTCAAAATGTAAATCAGGCTGGTGTACACATCATATGGATGTACATGTTACACTGCACCAATAACATTGTATGTAAGCATACTAGAAGCATGAATGAGTATGGGCATAATATGTGTATTGTGTTAGCATAAGGAACAACACAATGCTAAAATATTAGTGCTTTGTTACCCCAGTTGTATTCACATACACACAACTAAAGTAAAATTGAAGAGGGATTATATAACCTGTGCAACAATAACATACCGGTGCCACATCCCTTTGTGCACACAGCAGAGAGAAGAAAGGTGTGCAACCCATATTCATCTGTGTCCTACCAGAAGGGTATATAAAAAAACATTATTGTTAAGATAACATAATGTAAGTATAAAAGTAGAACTTGGCACATATATGTTTTTACTTACAAGAAAAAAATGAATTGATGAGATTCTGGCGTGTCTGGCCACCACTGGCTGTTTGTTCATTTTCAGCAGCTACATGGGTGGGATGCTCGTCTACCACAGGCTCAGCTAGGTCTGACTGTACATTGTGCCTCAGTGCAACATTGTGCAAAATGCAACAGGCAAGGATAATATCAGACACTTTTTGAGGCTTGTATAGAAGAGCCCCACCAGTTCTGTCCAGACACCTAAATCTGGTCTTGAGTAGGCCAAATGTCCTCTCTATAACGGATCTTGTAGATATATGGGCTGCATTGTACCTGTCCTCTGCTTCAGTTTGAGGGTTTAGCACCGGAGTCAAGAGCCACGGCCTAATTCCGTATCCTGAGTCACCTATAATGAATGGAGCACACATAAGCTGACATTAGTGATCAAATTGTACAATGCCAACATTCCTAAATAAAAATGTGTTTTGTGTTATAACATGTAAATGTGTACTCACCCAGCAGCCAACCATGTTCAAAATGTCCCTCTTCGAACGCATGGAAGACTGAAGAGTTCCTCAGGATGGAGGAATCGTGACTGGAACCAGGGAATTTGGGTACCACATGCATTATCCTCATCGTGGCATCACATACCACCTGTACATTGAGTGAATGGTAGTGCTTACGATTGCGGTACACATGCTCACTCTGACTAGGTGCAATCAAAGCAACATGTGTGCAATTGATTGCACCCAGCACACATGGTATCCCTGCTATATTATAAAAGCCAGTCCTGACTTCCAGCCACTCTGTCGCCTTTGTAGGAAAATGAATATAATTCCTAGCGCGTTTATTGAGTGCATAGAGAAACTGGGTCAAGGCCCGCGAGAATGTAGATTGCGAGACCCCGCCCACTATGCCCACAGTTGTCTGGTATGACGCGGAAGCAAGATAATGTAATGAGCACAGCATTTTAACAAGCCCAGGGACTGCACGACCTCTGGCTGTGAAAAAATCTAAATTTCCCCTTATCTCCTGATAAAGAGCTAAGATTGCTGCTGAACTCAAACGATAGCGACTTACAATCTCCTCCTCACTCATCCCATCTAACAGGGTTCTCTCCCTGTACAGACGCGGACGAGGCACAACTTGTCTCCTCTGTCTTCTCCTCTGATCTCCTGTCCCTCTACCTGTCCCTCGGCCTGTCCCTGTCGTATCCGCGTGACTGTCCCTGTCACTGTCCCTCGGTGTGTCCCTCCCTTGCCCTATATGATTCTCTTCATCATCAAGCATGTCATAGAAAAGAATGTTCCTCCGTCTCCTAAACAATCTCAACATTTTGAAATGAGTAGCTGTGAATGAGCAGGTAATGGGCGTCCTTTAAATAGGTATGTGATGATGTCAGGTGACATAGTAAAATGCAAGGTGTTACATTAACATAATAAAGTACTTCTGTGGCAAGCTGTGTGCAGTTCTTGTTATAAGTATTTGTTGTGTGTATTCTGCAGGGAATGATGATATTTGCCAATGATGTGACGTGAAGCTTTGTAGAAACATTGCTTGCAAATAAATAGTTGCATGTGCAATGCATGTAAAACTTCTGAACGCAACAGTCAGTCATGTAATTAGACAAAAAGGCTGAGATTGACGTGGGAAAAGTTTTGTGTAACATGTGTAATTAGCCATGTTATTGTGACATGTTGACAACAATGAATAGTCGTGTGCATATGCATGCATTTCTGTAAGGAGGATAGTTGCTAGAGAATGAGTTTACAAGGTGTCCCAATGATGAATTACTGTACATGTGTGTATAAGTTAGGTTGAAGTGCTTGTAATGCAACGGTTACAATGTAAACATGCAATGTGATTGATCGTCCAATAAGTGACGTCATGAAAATAGGGAGGACCAAACGTAGATGTAAACATGAGAATTTAGATGTACATGTACGTTTAAAGATGCGTGAAACATTACAAGCATTGTGTAATGTAAAGGAACATGAATATACTGTGTATGTGTGACATGTGTGACATGTGTAACATCATGTAAATAATTGTCGCTCAGTTCAATAAAATGTGTGATATGATGTGAGGTTCTCCTTTAAGAGTTGAGTATAGTATTTTCCCTTGCCACATCATCACATGATGAGTAATGTGACCCGCAAATGCTGCAAACATGTAAAAGTATAATGTTATGCAAATAATACACGTCAGCTGTGACACAATGCAGGGAATGCCCCCACACTGTAATGCAAATGACGTTTGTATTGTGAGCAATGAAACGTAAACAGTACTATACTGTTATACGTCCCCGCTCCATTGACTCCATTGATGTACAGAAGTTTTTTTTTTCTAAGTGCCGTTGCGGCAGCCTTAGCGATCGTTCTCCCCTCCAAACTGCCAACTTTAGTTGGCGGGAGAAATTGGCCATAACATCTCAATTTCGTAGTGCCGATCAGGCCCGATAAGCTGTTTTTTTTTGTTGAATCCAGCCGATTTAAAAAAGTGGCGATCAGTGGCGAAAACAGGCTTATCGGCAGGCGAATGGCCATAACAAAATAATCGGCTCCGAAACCTGGCAAAATCAAGCACTTATCGGCGCTTACTGAATCTCAAACCCAATTTTGCCTATAAAATGGCGATAATTCCCTTATCAACGCTTACTGCATGAGGCCCTAAAACACCAGTGTGACAATTGCAAAATATATATATATAAAGGCTGCCTAGTAATACTGTCAGTACTGACAGAGAAAGTGAAAGTGAAAACAAAGAAAAACCTGGCGCCAAAAGTTCATTGGATAATCCAGGTCTAAAATACTTTAGTACTGTATGTAGAGTTCTAACTTTTACAAAGTGCAAAACTACAAAAGTCACAAGTGTTTCATGTCCAAGATAACTTGTTTAACTACTTATACACCTCAAAGCCCTCTAAATTACATGTGAATTAAGGGGTTGAATTGGATTCAATCCCATGTCTCAACACCTTTAAAGCAGCAGTCCAAGTTGCCGGGGTTTTTTTTTTACATTTTATTTTTTTTCCCTGTAATATGTGCATCAATACAATCCACACAATGATAAGTAATTAGCTAAGTTGCTGTTCGATCCGTTCTCTGTGATCGATCGGCGATGATTCGGCTCGGGATTCACTAAATGGCTGTCAGTGCAACAGAAGAGGACCAAAGATGCAAAGTTCTGTGGGGAAGATCATGTGACCAGGCAGTCACTAGATATAATTGGTGCACCTGTTTCAGAAGAGGAAGGGGATGTGACTTTGTAAATGGTTGCTATAGAAACAAAAAATGCTTGTTATATATTACATAAAAAAATCAAATTTTGAGTAGTTTAAAAAAAATACTACAAGTATTTTTTTATAGTACAGAACTGATTTATTAAAAAAACCACACATGTAGGATATTGCTTAGTGTGCAGCTTTAACACGAATATTCTCACATAATCAATAGGTGAAAGAAAGAACTCTGAATTCACATTTTATCACAAGTGGCAGCAGCTCTGTTATACATCCCACCCTACACTACTTAACAAGCAAGACTGCCAGTAATAATATTTTACTAATCATGGTTTCAAAGTTTCAATGTATAAGAATAATAGAACATACAACAAAACTTTATTTGTACCTGCTTGCGTTTAACTCCATTATCCAAACTTTAAAACCACAAAAATTCACAGAGGGTCTTGTAAACAATTTTCACACCCCCAAAGGCCTTAACATGCAAAGAATCAACCAAGATTAACACCAAAACAACATACCCCTACTTTTTCATTTGCATCAAAGCTGAGTAGCTTGGTGTTTGTAGCAGACTCGATGATAGCATAATCCATGCTAAGACGTTTGACTTGAATACATATGCGTGCTTGCTCTCAATGCTAGACTTTGACTATGAGCGTTTTAGACACTAACTTAGTTGTACTTGCTTGTTTTATTTTAAAGTATGTAAAATATTGTAAAAGTTAATTTTTGTGGGTTTTTTCTTGCAAAGTCTTCCACAATCCCTTCTAAGTATAGATTATGAGCCATTTCGGCTTTGAAAGACAAAATGGAAAGTCCTACAAATTTTTTTGCAGTCATGGTTGACCTTAAATGATTTTGTATGAGTTTTAGCTTTGAAAAGCTCCTCTCAGCACCAGCCACAGTTATTGGTATCTTCAGCAGGATACTCAATGATTGGGTTTGGATAAATTTCTTGTAAACATCGATTATAAATAAGTTGCAGCATATCTTGTGGTCTGCTGCTATCTGATTCAACAAGTCTGCCAAGCAATTCCTGTTCCTCGCAAAGCTCAACTGCATCAAAATTCGTTGTATTATTTACCATGAGTTTCAGATGTCCAGTTACTCAAGGAATTTATGTTGTATACAACCTTAAGTGTGACCTATCATTTTTTATTTGTTCCAATCTGTTCTCCATTGAGTTAATTGCCATGTCTAGCTTGGTGTTGAAAAATTCTGATTCAAATTTATTTTCAGGGTTGTGGAGTGGAGTTGCGTCCTTGCTCACATAATAAAAGAGTCTATTTTTCTTTCGTTTCCGAACCTATTGCTCTAGAACAAATTCTGCAGGTATTTCAAGATCAGTTGTAAGTTCACGACCAGTTATCTTCACTTGGGCAAACCCACTTTTTCTGTAATTTTTTAAAAGAAAATTAGTAAGCATACGATTGATTTAACAGTGAAATTTATGTTCAATTTGATAGTCTATAACTGTTTCCTCACTGGATTGATTGTACTTAGTATGTCATACCAAACTATTACACAACATATGCAACAGTGGGAAAAAATGAGATACGGTTACCGCACTTACTCCGCTGGCGTCTTCACCCAGTTGATACCGCGCTCAAGAATATGTGCTGTTGACGCTGTGTGCTTCGGGCCGTTGTCCTGGTTGAAACGGTGACCATCTGGGAACTCACGTGTGATGTATTCCACAATCTCAGGCACAATTTGCTCTTGGAAAAAAGCTTTATTCATGATTCCTATAACAAGAAAAGAAAAGTGCTCAAAAAAATGCACACTAGTACAGTACAGTGCATAAGGCAAAAGCGTGTGACTTATTTTACCTTTAAAGATGACAATACATCCTGGTCCACGCCTAGAGATGGCCACCAAATGCATCTTCACTGAGTGGTTTGGACACAGCTTCATAGATATGCGACTTTTTTTGTGGAATGCAAAGGTGGCAAATCTCTCCAGCGGTACAGTAGACACGTCAGTGAAGATGCAATCCTGGAAAGTTTCTCCACTGTCGATCCATGCCTAGGCCTGGACCACTCTCTTGATCTTGTTAACGTCCCTTATCATAGGGTACGCTCTGTAATGACAAGGAATAATTTTATAGGTACAGTACAGTTTCTTAAACAACACTTTAACCTCCTGTAATGTCCAGTACTAACCTCACGTCCATATTTCCGTCCAATTCTGCGTCTCATCTTCTAAATGCTGGTCTCGGATACAGTGAGATTGTGATTTTACAGCAGAGCGTATTTGACCCTTAAGGCACTCTTCTCATCATTCTCTTCACTTATTTTGTCGACCTGAAGAGTTGTCTCCCTACAGTGTAAAGAAAAACCACAATCCTGTAAGTTACAGTGCAGTAGGCCACAAGTACAGCACATCATTTACAGTAAACAATAATAGATAGATATACTGTATTATATAGTTATATAAATATACAGAAATAACTATAATATTAGATAGATCTATACTACTGTATATAGTTACTGTATATTAATTTGCAGCAATATAAACAATAATAGATAGATATACTGTATTATATAGTTATATAAATATACAGAAATAACTATAATATTAGATAGATCTATACTATATAGGTATATTAATTTGCAGCCATATAAACAATAATAGATATATATACTGTATTATATAGTTAGATAAATATACAGAAATAACTATAATATTAGATAGATCTATACTATATAGTTATATTAATTTGCAGCAATACTGTATAAACAATAATAGATAGATATACTGTATTATATAGTTATATAAATATACAGAAATAACTATAATATTAGATAGATTTATACTATATAGTTATATTAATTTGCAGCAATATAAACAATAATAGATATATATTGTATTATATAGTTATATAAATATACAGAAATAACTATAATATTAGATAGATCTATAATACTGTATATAGTTACTGTATATTAATTTGCAGCAATATAAACAATAATAGATAGATGTACTGTATTATATAGTTATATAAATATACAGAAATAACTATAATATTAGATAGATCTATACTATATAGTAATATTAATATGCAGCAATACTGTATAAACAATAATAGATAGATATATGTATTATATAGTTATATAAATATACTTACGCATTAGTTACCGTTGATGTCCTCGTGCGTTGTTTGGTCTTACCGTGTGCATGATAGCACATGGTGGTTGTTGGTACAACGAGGCCAGAAGCAGCTACCCAGCGTTGGATATCTGCAATTCGTTGTCCGCTCGTGAACATCTCCTTAATTCTCATGCTGAGATCCTTTGAAATCTTTTTAACAGGCATTGCTGCAAGTAGAAAGAAATACAAGCACAAGAATGTATATTCGATGTTTAGTCGATGTGTATTCAATGTGCAGTGAATCCACAAAATGGATGGTGTATTTATACGTTAATGACTCACGTTAGAGTATGCCCACTTTTAACACCTGTACCTCGTTGCCATTCATAAAAGGTTACACACTTTGCATAGCCCACCACTCGATGATCTGTATCTGAACTTTCCCTTGTCCAGATACTGCATTGTGCCATCTGCTTCCATGGATCAACCCCGATTCTACGGATGCAGGAACCCACTCGCTTCTGCCGTGCCTTTCATGCAGAAAAAGCGAAATGCGGGAGCCATTGCCAAGCCAATGCCAAAGCGAAAGGCTAAGGCTAATAAAGAAAACCTTCTGCTGACCCCAAAGGCTAATGGTTTTAATACACGTAAGCCTTATTATGTCTGCCCTCCCGGAAACCCAGAGCCCATCTTCTCCACTGTTCTTTGACGACGCTGCCGCTGGTCTCCCGGAAATCCACAGGTCACTTTCTCCATTAAGCTTAGACGACTCTGCCGCTTCTCTCCCGGAAATCGACAGGTCACTTTCTCCATCCCTCTTCGACGACGCTGCCGCTTCTCTCCCGGAAATCCACAAGTCACCTCCTCCATCCTTCGACAATGCTGCTGCTTCTCTCCAGGGAACCCCCATGTCATCCTCTGTAGCACCCACCCACCCAGATGTCCACAGCACCCCATGCACTAGATCCAGCTCGTTAGACCGCATGCTGAAGTGTCGATATCACCGGGAACTCTACTATACCGGTAAAGATAGATCTTCTTTTAGAGACCATGCTAAATTTGGATCAACGGATGCAGAAGATGGATCAACGGATGGAGAAGATGGATCAACGGATGGAGAAGATGGATCAACGGATAGAGAAGATGGATCAACGGATGGAGAAGATAGAGCGTGACATAGCGGGGATACATAATTTGCTCGGAGTTCATGCCCCTGTTTCTCCGACGCCGGAGCAGGAGGGTGGCATGGATGGGATGAATGGGACCTTCGACTGCCTTCCATCACCAAGCGCACCCCCTCCACCAGAAGAATATGTGTACATGTATGCCGTTGACGAGGATGACATGAAAACCCCGTCAAGACCACGCCAGGAGACAACACGGCGACCAAGACAGGAGGAAAGCATCCTCCCAGACAACCTACCCTCGCCCGCCGCCACAAGCACACCCGCTCCCAGAAGAACACCCACTCCCAGAATCCAACCCACATACGCTTGCATCGATACGGTGCCCGACATCATCCTGCGGGAGCTGCCCAATCCACTCAGGGAGAAGTATAGGGTGATGAGTGCTGGTTTTCCACAGAAGTATGCCATGTTAATTTTCAAGCACCACGTGTGCTACTTGGTGTAATGCGGGTGGGCCAACAATGTAAACTACGAAGAAAATCGCGAAAAAAGGGCGCTTCCTGAAAATTTAAGAAGGACTATTGTGGAGGAATTGCGACACTATTTTTCAATTACAGATCCTGTAATGAAAATCGTGAGAGACGCCATTAATGGCATTTTGCGTCATACAAGGCATCGGCCTGGAAGGACAATCTGGTGGGGATCTAATTTGCGTTACTGTTCAAATGTTGTTTATTTTTTGACTTGTTGCTTGTTTTATTTTGTATTAATAAAGAAATGTTTTCACTTACACAAGACCTTCACAACCCCAGTCCTCGAGGGCAGCAAACAGACCCGGTTTTCAGGATATCCTGAAAACCGTGCCTGTTTGCGACCCTCGAGGACTGGAGTTGTGCAGGCCTGACTTGCTGTTCAGCACACCATCCTTGTTTTAAATTTTATTAATAAAGAATTTTTTTACTAACACCATACTGTTGTGTTGTAAATGTTTTGACTTTCTGTACTTTAATAAAGGAGATGTTGCGTGTTTTAAATTGTATTAATAAAGAATTTTTTTTACTAACACCATACTGTTGTGCTGTAAATGTTTTGACTTTCTGTACTTTAATAAAGGAGATGTTGCGTGTTTTAAATTTTATTAATAAAGAATTTTTTTTACTTTCACAAGACCTGCAAAACTCCAGTCCTCGAGAGCGCAAACAGGCCCGGTTTTCAGGAAAACCGGACCTGTTTGCGGCCCTCGAGGACTGGAGTTGTGCAGGCCTGACTTACTGTACTGTACACCATCCTACTGTAAATGTTTTGACTTTCTGTACATAAATGGTTTTACTAGCAGTACATCATACACCTGTAAATGTTTTGAATTGCTGTACACTTTCAATGTTTTTAAATTGTATTTGTAAATAAATGTTTTGCTTACTCAATAAATGTTTTTGTACTTACTACACCAATAAAAGAAAATGTTGATTTATTTTAAATTGTTCCATTGTCTCCTTGTATACTGTGACAAAATACAGTGTTTCTAGAACATACAGTACAGTACTGTATACTGTAGGCATGCTCAGTTCATCACAAGAGTATTAAAACAATACATGCTATATGGGTATAAAATACACATATGTACTGGAATACATGTAGAATAAATGCATACTTTTTATTTTTCGGGTTTATTATACAGTATATATAAAAAAGTATTGCATACGGTTTGAAAACAACAGCATACTGTTTCAGGTTTTCTATGAAGCTCTCAGTTATAGTATTCTAACCTAATCAATAACAACGGCCACTAAACTGTTGAATCCAGTACGTGTTTTTATTTTACACAAAGTGATATTATCCATCGAAATCCCTCCATTTGCCGTTTTCCGCATGAGATGACAAAGTTTTCTTTTCTGAGGAAAAACAAAAGTACAAGTTTTACTGTAATGGTCAGTCAGTCCCCTAAAGAAGTTCCCACAGTCAGTCCCACCAATAATTTTCTCTGGGGATGTCTCCTGTTCACATGCGCATGCGCCTACTGTCGATGTGATGACACGCATATACGTTTCAAGAAGGTTCCAATGTGCATGCGCCTAGCTTTCCACCAATTCTTCAGTATCTACTGTAGAAGCTGCTCAGCCAATGATATTGCTTACAGGAGAATCGCTTGACTGTGCATTGATATTGATATTTCAAAAACAGAATAAAATACGGCAACATTACTCACCATAGACTTTGCCAATCAGCTGGCGCCGAGCCACTGCCAGTCCCGTATTCTTGATTATACACGTAGTTGACAGGTGACAGCGGGACTACTACACCTGTAGTCAGCTGATGAGGCTGGAAATCGCTTTGGTACATGCAAGCTAGCTGGAATCTGTACGTGAAATCCGGCTCAGGTTGCAGGTATCCGGGCGGGGACAGAAAGCAAGGGTTGCCCGTTACCAGGTTTTCACTGACGGTCAGACCGTTATTGGAAGCTGGCGCTGTCGCTAGCGCATTGCTTGCCAGAGACTGATGTTTCTTAGTTGGTTTTAACATGACCTTTTGCCGTTTGAAGTCTCCATGATCAAAGATATGGGAAAAATCTAGTGCTACACACCAATACCTTCCTTTAACACCGGGATCAATAAGAAAAAAACACGGATCGATACATAACTTTTTCCTTATTGTACGCTTCCACACATGAGCATCTGGTGAAAATTTGTAAAAGTCATAGTTTTCGATAAAATACTGATAAATTTGACCAACTGTTGCCATCTTATCATCTGTTGCATTAATCGCGGTCCATATTAAATAAGCGTACGTTATGTCGGGTTTTTGGAACACGGACCGCAGTGGCGCACTCATGACGGAACTCTCAGGACAATAGAACACCAGATACTGTGCATTTAGTTTTTTATATGAAAAGCCTAAATTGATACATTATTGTAACTTCTTCATTAACAAGGTCAATTTTCAATGGGCCACTGTGGTATTTTTTTAAATACCTGCAAGTCGACACATTACTGAAGCACATGCGCATTTCAATTCAGGAATATCTGCCACCTGGCGGATACGCGAAGAATTGCAACCAATTAAATCCAAACCATTATCAATAAACACATCAACAAACACATCAACCGCGGGTGACGCCGGCATGAATGCAACATGAATGCGGCATGAACGCGGTGAAGCGCGTGGCATTCGGAAAAAAATCCCCGAAAAAATTCGGAGCTGTCGGAGAATAAAAGGGGCCGCTGCTGTACATTCTGCATCCACAAATTCTATCCTATTCTCAGTAGCATCATCGACATCATTATCTTCATCATCGACATCAGGCGATGCTAATTCACCAACAGATTCACTTTCTTCATATTCTTTGGACAGAGAGATACTGTTGATGGAGGTGACTTTGATGAAGTAGATTGAAAAAAAACTGCATCTGTATTTGGATAAATTGCGTCTGACATGCTTTGAGTATATATATATATATATATATATATATATATATGTATAGTGGATGATAAAGAACCATAGGCACTCCGTCTGAGAAATCAATAAAATGGGTGCAAATCCTGTATGGTATAAATAGGCAATATAATACCGTGTGTAGATGAATATCAAAGGCAGCACTCCAGAATGTTGTCAAAAATAATGTATTTAAATCAACAAGACATCATTCCAACGTTTTGGTCCGCGAGCGGGACCTTTATCAAGGTAATGTATATATTGCCTATATATATATATATTTTTATATATATATATATATATATATATATATATATATATATATATATATATATATTTGAAGACTGCCTGCTTGACTTTCAACAATAGCCTTCTTAGCTCCTGCTATATTTCTGTATGCTGCTCCAGAGAAATGTTAATGAGAACTTATTTTTGGGCCAGAAAATAGTGAAGCAATCGCGGGGAATGTCCAACACTGCACAGTGATCCCAGCGGTTAAGGAGAGTTATCAATGAAAAACAAGTCCATGTTCTCCGCCCGTCTGCCACTACCAGTAAAACATCGGCATCGCCCGCCATCCCATTATGTGTTTCTTTGAAAGACAATTCAGCGTTTAACTAACACTTTTCCTATTTTAATATTGCCACCCCCAGAGGCATGTCGCCCATAGGCGGTGCCTTATCTGCTTACCACCTAGGGATGGGCAAGGTGCTCACCCGCCCTGTTTTAAGGTATTAAGTGATGGGGAGAGGGTTAGAACATTGATGAGTAAATGTTGCAGCGTGGGAATGGTATGGCGGGAGTAGTGTTTATTCAGGGGGGGCGTGTACGCAGTCAGTATTGGCTCCTGGTGGGAGGTCAAAGACAAGAAAAAAATGGGTGTATATAGCGCTAAAAGAAATCAATGTGACAATACAAGTGAAATATTGTGACCCTACACAAAAGCTTAAACTAGGCTGCCAGGTAATACTAACTCCAAGACACAGTTAGTGAAACAGAACACAGAAATTAACAATACAGACCGGCGCCAATTAGTCCAATAGTTGAATAGAATGTCCAATAGTGAATGAGTCTCAAGCAGTAAATAGCTGTACATGTATCTTCCCAGCTTGGCTTCAATATGTAGACTCCATCAACATATGCAGAAATAGAAAAAACAAAGAAAACACATCATAGTGCAAATATGCAATAACTAGACATGCAGGACCAACAAGACAAGACAAACACTACATAAAACAAGCAAGGCTGACTAATACTAAGGATTGATTTATTACACAAAATACAATGATGTACAGTAGCAGACGTGGGATCCGGTGGGTTAAAACCGGAACCCTACTTACAGAACTGCCATAGATCATGAGCAGGGGTTTTGTGATGAATGATGACCGGCTGCAGCTCCGTCCGAACATGTGACATCCAGGGGTCTCCTCTGCTCCGCAACCGGAAGTGCGTCGCTCCGAGCGACTCTGGAGCTCTCCTGGAACCGTCAGTCAAACTGCTGCCGGAAATACACTCCCAGGGGCGGGTGAAATCGCCAAAATCCCTCTCCAATGAACTACTATGGCAATAATTCTCTGCCACACTCTACAAGTAATAACAATACTTTGTGTTGTTTTGTGCGTTTTGCGCATTTTGTGCGCATGCGCACTTCTTCAGGGGTATAGATCACTGGACATGAGTTACTTAAATAGTGACAGAACTGCTGCTATTGGATGATGAAACCAAAACACTAACATGTGATTGGTTTAAGCAGCTGTCAGTCATGCCCAATATACAATCAGCCTCATTAACAAATATACATAACAAACAATCACAACAAATAAGATACAATGTTAAAATATACTTATAAAAATGCAATAAATGATGTTAACTACTATAGTATATTTACATACATGATGTTATAACACTCCTTATTAATGTATTAATAAACTAGACGCAACATTAGAATCAATATGGTAAAGTGACATATTGCTAAAATTAAATACACATTAATATATTAAAAATCTACATAGATATAAATATATAAATATTATGAATTTATTTAAAAAATAAATTAATTTAAAATAATTATTTTAAAAAAGCTCCCAGGTCAAAATCAATGTTTAGGCCGTTTGGAGAGAGGGTCTTCAGCTCATAGATCCAGTATGACTCCCTCCTACTGATCTGATTGAGCTGATCGCCCCCCCTCCAACTCGCCTGCACTGTTTCAATAGCCTGACACTTCAACCCGACCGGATTCCGATTGTCACTTTACCATATTGATTCTAATGTTGCGTCTAGTTTATTAATACATTAATATGGAGTATTATAACATCATGTATGTATATATACTATAGTAGTTAACATCATTTATTACATTTTTATAAGTATATTTTAACATTGTATCTTATTTGTTGTGATTGTTTTTTATGTATATTTGTTAGTGAGGCTGATTGTATATTGGGCATGACTGACAGTTGCTTAAACCAATCACATGTTAGTTTTTTGGTTTCATCATCCAATAGCAGTAGTTCTGTCAGTATTTAAGTAACTCATGTCCAGTGATCTATTTCCCCTGAAGAAGTGCGCATGCGCACGAAACGCGTCAGGCAGTATTGTTATTACTTGTAGAGTGTGGCAGAGAATTATTGCCGTAGTAGTTCATTGGAGAGGGATTTTGGCGATTTCACCCGCCCCTGGGAGTGTATTTCCGGCAGCAGTTTGACTGACGGTTCCAGGAGAGCTCCAGAGTCGCTCGGAGCGACGCACTTCCGGTTGCGGAGCAGAGGAGAACCCTGGATGTCACGTGTTCGGACGGAGCTGCAGCCGGTCATCATTCATCACAAAACCCCTGCTCATGATCTATGGCAGTTCTGTAAGTAGGATTCCGGTTTTAACCCACCGGATCCCACGTCTGCTACTGTACATCATTGTATTTTGTGTAATAAATCAATCCTTAGTATTAGTCAGCCTTGCTTGTTTTATGTAGTGTTTGTCTTGTCTTGTTGGTCCTGTATGTCTAGTTATTGCATATTTGCACTATGATGTGTGTTCTTTGTTTTTTCTCTTTCTGCATATGTTGATGGAGTCTACATATTGAAGCCAAGCTGGGAAGATACATTTACAGCTATTTACTGCTTGAGACTCATTCACTATTGGACATTCTATTCAACTATTGGACTAATTGGCGCCGGTCTGTATTGTTTATTTTGTGTCCTGGTGGGAGGTCACAGACCTCGTAAGTGGACATTTGGGGAAGGTGGTACCATTCCAGGCTTAGGCGGTTGGAATGGTGGTGACATTCCGTATGGTATTTTGGAGAAGGCGGTACCATTCTCGGCATAGGCATCAGAAATGTTGGTGACTTTCAGTAAGTGGGCTCTGTGGCATGCGGCTTAAGTTGCTGAATGGAAAAATTAGTATGAGCTGAGGGTATCCCCCAAGCTCTTAGTTGATGTTAGTGGAGCAATCTGTCTGGGTCTCTAGTTGGGATAAATTGTTTTATTTATTATGTTGGTTGTTTGCTATGAATAAAGCTGTGACCTGGTTTACTCCCATTAAGTAGTCTAGTGTTGTTATTGGGAATGTGAGGATGGGTTCAGCTCGAGGCATGGGTAAGCCATGTAATTTCCAATAAATGGACTAGTATAAAAATGTTTAAAGTACAGTCAAATTAAAAGTAAAGATTTGTGCGTTTTGTATGCACACATATTTCCTATTTTCATTTATATAGTGCCAATCACGTGTGTAATGTTGCATAATAAAGCATGTTAAAGTTTAAGGAATTATAACACAAGCAAACATATAAACACTCCATAAGAATCACAGCCTCATACAGTATGATTGGAGACATACAGACGCTGTGAAATAACACCCATTTTCTACCTAACAACTTAAAATGAAAAAATGTGTATATATATATTGGGAGATACATTGTATTGTATTGTATTGTATGTCTTTATTTATATAGCACCATTAATGTACATATCGCTTCACAGTAGTAATACACGGGGTAATCAAATAAATAACAGATAATATAAATAACAGATCATGGGAATAAGTGCTTCAGACAGAAAAGTAACATTAAGGAAGAGGAGTCCCTGCTCCGAGGAGCTTACAATCTAATTGGTAGGTAGGGAGAACATACAGAGACAGTAGGAGGGCATTTTGGTAAGTGCATCTGCAGGGGGCCAAGCTTTATGTATCATATGTCCAGTATTATCCACAGTGCTAGTCATATTCTTCATGGTCCTAATCACTGCTACATACATCCTTTCAGTACTCTTTAACACTGCATTCTCAAAAGATATTGAAATTCAGATGTCACTATATACTGCAGAATGTTAATTTTCAAGCAGGGGGCCTCAAACCTGAACTGCTGCTCTAAAAGCTAAAGTGAACAAGTAATATTTTATAGACTTTACAATGTATACTTTACAGTAACAACTTTTCCTAAACACCCTAAATAAATCTTCTTCATTTTATCTTTCTCTTCTGACCTGAATCAGGCTGCCTGAGCACATGAAAGAAATTACAAAAGCCTCTCAGTCACTGCTACTCTAGTTCTTTTTGCACTACAGCATTTGTCATTGCCAAAACAGCGGAGTTTAATTAAGTGTTGTGAGCAGCCTAGTGAGAAACACACTTTAAATTAAACCTCTGTACATGCAGCTATTGGTTCTTTACTCCTGAACAATCAGCAGGGCGTTCGGCATAAATTCTGTCTCTCAGGGGAAAGGCAGCTCCATGCACCTCTTGTAATTCATAAATGATCCTGCTTTCCCAGATATATCTTATTAAAGCACATTTAATTATTTCTTAGTTTTAAACACCATTAGATGAAGGCCATAATTAATGTGCTTACCACTAAACATTGTATTTACTCTTGATATATTGATGGTATTAGCAGAAAACCATAGTATGCTACAATTTCAGGTTTCACAAAATTACACGGCAAATTATCTTTTGATGTATCAAGCAGTCAGAAATATAATGGAATACATTATTTTAACACCTCAGTGGTAATGGATTGGTACAAGTTTGTAAGCATTTTAATTTTCAAAATGCTTTTACAATTACACATTTCAGAGTAAACTTAAATCAATGATGCAAAAGTTTTGTTTAAAGGATTAATTCCCTTCATTCAACAAGGGTAATGAAAAAGAAATTCAACTAAGGCTGTACAGTATGTCTATGGAATATAAAATTGTAAATTATTTTCTCCCCTACTTGTCTTGGTAGTTAGATGGAAGGCCCTGTATGGTACAACTGTTGGGGCAAACAAAAACCGGTTACCTGATCTCTGTGGGACAGAGTTAAGATTTAGGGGCTTATTTATCGCAGCCAAAGCAGCCTAGCTATTGGGCTGTTTTTGGCCGAACTTCCCCATAGAAGTCAATGGGCAGTTTCTGCTCAAAACAGCCCGATTGGCTACTTTGACTGATATAGAATAAGCCACGTAATTGAGTATCCAAAAACCTTCAATTGTACAGTACACTGGCGACACACTTTATTCGAGCTTGGCTAGTCCCACGAATTCGGGTATACCTGGGTGTATTGAGGTTTGTGACTGTTTTCTGCCCGAGTGCATTGAGGTATTTTCCAAGCAGGGATTGAAGCATTTTATTCCTGCTGGCTGCAATACTGCACAGTATATATATATATACTGCATTACAATTCATGAATTTATGCCATCTGGTAGACACGCGAAGCATTGCAGCCTATTAAATCCTAATCATTATCATTTAACAGATCAGCCGCCCATCAGCCAGGCATGAACCCAGGCTGGGAAGGCAAATGCAACGGGGCTTGTCAGAGGTGAGGAGCGGCGCATTCCAGGTATCTGCCAGGTACATACCGGGTATTTGCTCGAATAAAGTGTGTCGGTGCAGTATATCCTATTTACTGCACCGACACACTTTATTCGAGCAAATACCCGGTATGTACCTGGCAGATACCTGGAATGCGCCACTCCTCACCTCTGACAAGCCCCGTTGCATTTGCCTTCCCAGCCTGGGTTCATGCCTGGCTGATGGGCGGCTTATCTGTTAAATGATAATGATTAGGATTTAATAGGCTGCAATGCTTCGCGTGTCTACCAGATGGCATAAATTCATGAATTGTAATGCAGTATATATATATATACTGTGCAGTATTGCAGCCAGCGGGAATAAAATGCTTCAATCCCTGCTTGGAAAATAACTCAATGCACTCGGGCAGAAAACAGTCACAAACCTCAATACACCCGGGTATACCCGAATTCGTGGGACTAGCCAAGCTCGAATAAAGTGTGTCGCCAGTGTATAGACCAGGACTTCTCTACAGCTATTTACTGCACAGTGTATATTACCAATATTATATGAATTACAATGTTCAGAGTTTAATTGTCTTCATTTATATTCCTAATATTTGAGGCTTAGAAAACTTTATGATATTTACGTAACTGGGTCGGTCACATCACCCATTGTACTGCCATTTTCTTGCATTTCTGGGTAAGTGTAAACTTTGGCAATAAAATGTCAGAGAAATTGGCTTCGTTTGGAGATATTGACACATCTCTAATTCTTACTTCACTGCATAAATTAGGATGAATTCGTCTGAACAATTACAGATAGTTAAAGTTCAGAAAAGTTTAATTTGTTGAGTCACAGGGACTTTAAAGGAAACATTGGAACGATTCAATTTTTTAAATAAAAATCATGTAAAGAAAAGTTATTTGGTAAATATGTAGAACGGTTATTACTTCAGTCCTGCACGTTAGAAATCCGTACTTTCTCTGTCAATTCTTTATAAGATCGATTTAGCTTCACTCAGTGCCGTTTCATTTTATGCCTACCTGAAAATTTCTAGGAAGAATAATAATATTATCAAGCTTATCTAAATGTGCAATATATATGTAATCATTTTCTAAATTACATTTAAATTATATTATAGACTTTTAAGGAAAACTGAAATCAAAAGCTCTTTCAAATATATATTACTTACATTGCATTACACAAGTTATGCATGGTATGGGATGAAATTAACCATCAGATAACAGTGAGCGCTGTACAAGTTTTTTTTTCCCTTTATTATCATGGATTGTGAAGGATGCATCTTTTTAATTCAAGCAGCTCATACAAAGATATTTCGGAACGGTTCAGTTCGATTTGTGATTCAGCCCAGAACATTTCAGTGAGATCTGAATTTTAATCTGACAGTGAATAAGAGTTTCCTATTTTCTTTGGCAGTATATTACGATTTTTTTTTATTACAGGCAGCCTGTGAATAATTTGAGTTTCTTTAAAATGATATATGTTGAGATCAGACATGCTAATTCACCCCATCCCTGCTGAAAATAAAAAAAAGAACAAAATTATTCAGTAATACTGTACAACAAATATATAATGCATGGAACTATAAACAGACAATATTTTAAACCAGTGTGTCATTAGTTAATTCGGGTGAAATGGATACAAAAATAGCAGATATTTACAATTAACTGTATGGAATAAACAATTGAGATTTATATGTCTAGAAACTCCAAATACCAATCGTTGTCTTCACTGGAAATTACATTATGGTGGGTGATTTCTCATGTAGTAATCCAATTTTTGAAAAATACTATCTGACCAGCTTAGGAAGAAATGGGAAGCAATCCCTTTACAGGCCAACTACATCCAATACTTTATTTTCAGAATAATGATAACCTTAGTGGCTATCTATTCAGGGGCTACTAAGGGGTTAATAATAATATGTGTATGTTTATAGTTAGGTTGTTTAATTCTAGTGTTTCTGTTTACAGTATTTTGTATGTTAACCCCTTTGATCCTGACAGCATGCGATTGCTATGCATTGGTAGAGATGGGTGAATTTTGTTGCGAATTTGGATCCACAGCGGATCGTCCGGATCCTTTGGTCCGCAGATATCAGCAGATAAATCTCAAAAAGGGCAATTTGCTTTTTGCAGATTTTTTATTATTACTACCAAGACACTTAGAGGATTCCGCAACCTTTGGACGGATTTGTAGAATCCAATCCGGGGATTCAGCAATCTGTTGGCGGATTGTTGAATCCATGGATTAGATTCTACAAATCCGTCCACGGTTGTACCCAATGGCGGATTGTAATGAATCCGCTCAAATTGAAACCGCCCAAATCCATTTGCGGATTTTAAACCACGAAATGGATTTTGGGTTAAAATGCATGAAAATCTGAGAAACGGATTTTGGCGGATTCGCCCATCTCTATGCATTGGTAGTCTCAGGCATCAAAGGAGTAATTTATATTCTGCCATCGGATTTGTAAGAAATTATACTAAATAACCCTATGGATAAACAGTGTGATATCCAATCCCTCCCTCATACCACCATTGTATTGTTAGTGGTAATCCACTCATACTGTATATCTATGAGTTAATGCTTATATTAGTTGAGTTAATAACCACATAGCTAATATTTCACTCAGTAAATTACTGAGAAGTTCTTAATAAATGCAGTAATATGGTTGCATTAAAATGCAATTTTTTTTCTTTTTTTAGCAGTTGCAATATTAACTTCACTTCAACAGAGCTTAGAGAATCCCGGCCATAGACTCTAATGATTTGCATTAAGGTTTTAATGCCAGCAGTTTAAATACTAAGAACCTGTGAGCGAGACATAAAAAAAATTGGGAAAGATCCCTAATTCGGTGCTACAAATAGTAAGGGTATCTGAAAAAATCAGCTTGGTAATAAATGTTGATGAAGAGACCACTGAGGTATAACGTTAAAGATGTATAACCGGAATCATAAAAGTCCATCATGTGAAAGTCCATCCAATAAGCCGAAAGTGTGTGGAATAATTAGGTAACAAGCTCACCTGATGTCCTTGCGGAGGCAGAAGACAGTGGGGAAAGACAGGATGATCCGACCACCCGAGAGTTGAGCTCCGCAGCAATGGAGCATCCCTCCTCGGGCGCCTATGTCTCTTCCCGCTGACGCGCTGACAGTGAGTGGAGTACAGTGACTGCACTGGCGAAGGAGGAAGAAAAGCTGCTGCAGGGAAGAACTCACGATGCAGGTAGGCAGCTGTTGTATGTGAGGTGCCTTGGATCCAGAAGGCGTGGTTCGATACCGATAAGGTAAGCAAAAATAGAAAGGTAGGAGGTACAGTAGAGCACAGCAAGAAAATGTTAAGGGCTGGAGGCGAAAATAAAATTAATTATTTGTTAGGCATAATACAGTAGCCACACAAATCGGACACGCAGATATAATACTCTGACACGTTTCTCGCCGTGGAGGCGCTTTATCGATAAAGCGAGAAATGCGTCACAGTATTCTATCTGTGTGTCTGATTTTTGTGGCTATTATACCTAATAAACAATTCATTTTATTTTCGCCTCCAGCCCTTAACATTTTTTTGCTGTGCTCTACCTCCTTCCTTTCTACAGTATGTGAGCGAGACATGTTGATGTACAGATGCAGCAAGAGAGACTATTTACGGGACCAGGGCAAGCTGTGGTCCCGTGACCGTGGCTGCCCAAGGTGCCAGAGGATTAATGCTGTTGAGGGACCTATACGGACGTATGGACCCCCGCAGCTCAACCGTGGCAGACACTGTCTACGGCGCCCCAAACTTTTGCTTTTTCGACCATGGCGCTGGATACACTGTCTTGCTACATCTGTATTCTTGAGTGTTTTTGTCTGTATACTGTAGTACAGTCAAATTAGACACAATAAATTACAAACAGGGGGTTTCATGTGCTTATTGTACAGTAGATGATGGTCACGTCTTTCATATCCATATGCCCACTATATGTCAAAAAGGAATTAGAACACTGCACAGGTAAAAATTCTCATTAGGCTTTATAGGATTTCAATAGAATTAATATGTACAAGCACATGAACAGCTGTGAACCATCCTGAATTGTAAAACTGCAATGACATATTTAGAATGTGCTCATGCAAATCCGAGTTAGCATATATTCCCTGAGAAATAACTAAGCTAGGATTTCTAGGATGTATGTGACAGGAATAGTGAAATACTTAACAATCCTAAGTATGTAATGTTCACAAAGATAATTAAAGAGCAATTGCTGTCTTCAAGAAACTGTGGAATCCATGAGAATGGGAATCATTTCTTCAAAACTTGTTTACTGAATAGTTTGGAGAATATGTAAGCAGCCAGTAATCAAGTTGTAACAACTTGGTAATGATTTATTTCATAAAGACATGCTGCATGTATAAAGGATACGCACAGACTATAAGGTACTGCTGTTCTTTTGTGGGGTGTTGTATTACTCTTAACCCAATAAAAAGGACAGTTTTGTACTATTCCCAAAGAAAAAAATGTCATAGGAGATAAGTGAGCAATCTTACATCTTTGAAGTACTGTTTAGTCTTGCCTTATTGCTCCTTTCAACACGTAGGGAGCCACCCTGAAGATGAATTACACCTTTTTCTAACGTAAAATAGAGGAACACAAAAGCAGTAATATAATAATTAATTACAATGTGGAGCTGAGATGCCACACTATTGTACTCCCTCATTTGTGTTTCAGGAGTGTATGTCAATCTTGTCTACTGTACCTTCATTCTGCTATCAATACACTCATCTCTTCAGCCTCTTGTGACATACAGTACCAGTGCTAAAAGCCAGGTTGTGCAATCCATTTCCAGACCACCCAGCATCACACTCAATTTGTATTTGTGCTCAAAATGGACTGCACAAATGTGCCCTGAATATGCAAGGGCTATAGGCAACCCTAAATTATTGTAGTGATACAGAATATTTATTATAACCCAATTATTCATAAAAAGAAACAATCATCCTTATATAAAGTAACTACTATCTTATGTATCTATCAGTTATACATCACTGTGATAGCTAAGGTTATCTAAACCATCATGGAGCTACTGGTAAGCTTTTGTGCTCCCAGTCTGTTTTATCTCCCAAGTGTCAGTAGCCTGCTGTCAGGCTTTAGGCCTCACCAGATGGATATCTTGTCAATCACTGCTTTACAGACTTGTGTTGCTCCCATGTGCTCCAATATATCAGCTGCTTCCAACTTGCCTCAGCCAATGTCCTGCTGCATGTATTTGTAGTGCATTTGGTATGAAACTAATTAAATTCCCTGTGTCCAAGTTAATTCCACAGATCTGCAATTTAAACTGCTGCAAGACATCGGGACAACTGTGTATCAAGTATGTTTTACTGGTAAAATGGTTACTAATAAACACATTCTAAACATGTATTTCGCTGCATCACTCTGGCAATCAGTTTTGCCCCTCATACTCATACCTCAGAATTCACAAGACTTTTGGGTCTACAACCGCCATTAACTTGGAACAGTCTACTGCATGTGTGAGCAAAAGAGCTTGTGCCATTTGCAACGGAGCAGGTCAAACAAGTGGTAGTGCTACAGTAAGTGTATTAATTGAGCTTTAGTATTGCAGGAAACATGATGTAAAGAAATAAGAAACAGTTCTTACATTTGATGCAAATTGCAAACTTCAGACATAGCGGATTTATTTGATGTAAAAATAGGAAAAGTCCCTTTATTGGCACTACCCAAATTGCAAGCTGATGCACACAATGCATAAAAAACAAAAAAAACACAAAAAACAAAACTGTGCGCTACTACCTAACTACCTATAAAGTTTAAATGTATAAATATATACAGTACAGTGACTATACCATCAATTTAGTGATAAAAAATGTATAAAAAATTAAACCACAACTCCCACAGTGAGATAATTAAACATTAAATAATAAGTGCCACATAACCGTTGGGGATAATGGCGTCTGCAGCTGTAAACGCAGGGGTGGCTCAGCACCCCACACACACTAAGAGAATGGAAACAAAAGAAAACAGCGCACAACGCCAAATAGTGAAGCAAATTCAACAATGTATTATAGAATTAAAAAGGGGGTAATATATCTGCGTACATAAAAAAAGGTTGGTAAAAGGCATGTAGTGTGTATCACACTGTTTACCACTCGGCTGTTAGCTGTAGATTCAGGTGCTTGCTTCCCTCTGCTGCTGCAGCTCAGTTGATTCTGGGGCAGGACGTCAGTCTTTTCACTCCCAAGGGGATTTCCCTTCATGCAGCCAGGTTCAGCAGCTGGTACTGGGGCTCGGTGAAATCGCTCCTGCTTCCTAGCCGATATGAAGCTGCTCCTGTACCTCGGCAGGTGTATCCTCTGCACAGAGGTTAAAACGCAGCTTGCTGCTGTCTTCACAGCAGTGGTGGATTCAATAGGGAAGTTTGAACAGTCTTACAGAGTCTCTCACAAGTGTCCAAAACAGCACACAGGATGAAATAAAAACAGGACAGGCCAACACATAGACAAAGGCCAATGTAAGCAGATATAAGGCAATAGAATGTTACATCCAACTAGTTTCGTAGAATTAACTACTTCTTCAGACGCACACAATGCATAACTTGGAGCAAAGATCTTGATACATTGAGGTCGAGATTGGAAAGAAAAAAAAATAACAACCTGTTCATTAAACCCATATCATCAGTAGTAAAGCAGTGATACAGGGCGTTTTACTGTGTTGATATGACTATTATTTTTAACTTGGTTTATGCAAAGAGCATACAAATAAGTAATTATAGTGAAATTACTTATTCACATGCTATTCACTAAAGTTCGATACCTGGCGATTGTGGGCTACTGCCAAGAAATAGCACAGATTTTTAGCATCTACCGTAGGCTGGCGTCGTTGTAAACACGATGAAGAAATGGAGAGAGAGACTGGGGTAAGTTGAAATGTTTATTTACTTTTAACCCCATCAGCATCATTGGCACCATATGGTCTAGTAGTGCCCCATGGTACTGAAGGGGTTAACATTAATTTATTGTCATATTGTATAGTATTTTGATGTGTGCATTTTAATGTATTGCATATTATGTGATTTGTAGTCCATATGGGCCTGTTAAGTCATGTTAATCATGGAGATGCCATGCTTTACAGGCCCCCATAAAAAGGACAAGGTAGTTAGTGATAAGGATGTTCGAGTAGGGACTGTGTTCATCCCATAGTAGACATAGGAGTTGACCCTGCATAGATAGCCTCTTGGGCAACTATGGTGTTAATATATTTAAAAGTTGTGTGTAGTTTCTACACTATGATGAATATTTTTGTGGGGAATGGGGGAGTTCTTTTTACAGATAATCACTTTAGTGCAGCAGGGACTCCCGATGCATTCCTTTGCAATTCATTTGTAGCCCCTCTGCCATAGTTACATAGTTACATAGTAGATGAGGTTGAAAAAAGACTTCCGTCCATCAAGTTCAACCTATGCTAAATTTAGACAACAGATACTTTATCCTATATCTATACTTATTGATCCAGAGGAAGGCAAACAAAAAATGCAAATTACCCCAATGTAGCACGATTATCGAACATTGATAATTCTTGGTGAAGAGACTGTTAAATGGTTGATAATATTTGGTGTCATTCTTCATAACGTCAAGTATTATCGCTCACTTAACCTTTAGTGAATTCCGGCCATACAGTAGATGCAAAGGCAATTAGAAGTGAATATGCTCCAAAGTTGTTGATCCTCATATTGATATCGAAACAACTGATCATTTCTTTTTCTGTTTACTGTTTCCTCACTCCTTTGTGAGCATTTCTGTTCTCTACAACATCCTCAATCCCCACTGCACCATTATTTATACACCTCTCTCCCAACAACTTCTTTACCCCTCAATAAAAAACACCCACACAAATCCTCTATTCACACTCTCTATCTACTCCTTCCTGCTGCTGGGGATCTCCCCTAAGCCTGAAGCCAGACATACACACCTGATCTTGAAACTGAATGGGACTGCAGGGACCCCCGTTGTGTTAATCCGATGGGCCATTAGACTGTCTGCAGAATCTTACAGAAATATTGCAGCATTTACTGTGAGATAGCCCCATATTTTTCAAGGCAAGTCATCGGATACTGGTGGCTGCATCTGTTGCCAGCCGTTTTCAACTAAAATAGACCCATAGCGGTGTCTGATGACGTAACTAACGTGCCTGACGCACGTTTCCCTCCAACTACGGAGCTTCATCAGGGGTATACTTTATATATACTGTGGCCATTGCCAAGTATTACTAATACTCTGCATTCCCTTTGGTATATCATACACTCTACTAACAGTGACTTTATTATTTGCAGTAGTATATACTGAGTTATTATTGCCACTAGTTTAGCACTGCTCTATTTATAATTTCAATGCTGCTGTCCTCACTAATAATAAATATTTATCTATGAGGATTCACCAGTTAAACATCATATAAAGGTGTTTATCCTCATTGCTGCATTAGCAATATTTCCCTCAGTGGTTACCCCACTATATTTTGATCACTTTAGGGTGTCATGCAACCTATGTACTATTATTGATGTATTGCCAGTAACATAGGCCGCTTATGCCACATTATCTATAATTGGGAGGGTATCTATTAACTACCATCCATTTAGCTCACTGCTTCTTACTCTGGGATAATTCCAACCAGTTTAAATTAAGAAGTTCCGGTGGCTACGCCGTCTTTACGCTCTTAATACTTTTTAATCACTGTTCATATACTAATACAGTGATATATGTTTTATGTAACACCCTCTTTAATAAAAGTTATATATTTTTTTATTGTGGTGGTGTGCAACAAAGTGGATTCTTTTGAGAGTACCTCCT
>NC_134489.1:86621873-86666873 GCF_040206685.1 Ascaphus truei | reverse complement strand
TTTTAAACTTCCATTTAATATCCTGCTGGGCTCTCTGCATTGTTTGTGTTCTTGCCTGGTGAGGGTCTGTGTGTATATCTTTATTCTTTGTGTTAATGTGGTAGTATGGGAATGTGTGGTTCATTGGTTTTATATTAACTGAAGAAGTAAATTTATTTAGTGTTAGATAAGTCTACACAGCAAGACATTAACACTCATTTAGTAGTATAAAATTACTGTTTACCATGTTAATTTATTTGACTTTTCACACTTACATTTAATTCCCTTATTACAGGAAACTGTAAAGGCAACTGGTAAAACTCACAAGAGTGGAACATTAATGTTTTATGAAGAAAACCTAAATGAAACAAAACAAACAGTGTTTTGGGAGTAAGTTCTTGGGAATGAGTGCTTGAAGAAGGAACTGTATATTGCAGCAATACAATTTCAAAATACATAGGAGGTATAGAGAACACTGGTGATTCCTCAGAACTATTTGTATAACTTTCCCTATACTAGGGTCATATCACATCCAACTTGTAGCACGTACTTTAATCTGTTATATATGAAAGTGGGAAATCCCACTCTTCTTGCACAATCCCCAAAAATAGCACCTGGGACCTAATGTTCCTCTTTACCCAAAAATGGGAATTTTTATAAGCTATCATATGAAAGTGCAATGGCAAAACTCCCCTGGATGCAGAATAACATTTCTCTGGATCCTGCGCAACAATATTGTAGGCTTATAAAAAAAAAGAAAAAATACAGTATGTGTTAACCTAATTTCCCAAAAGACACCTGTTCACGCAACAGCTCTACCATATTATATCTGCTTAGACATTCTTTGGGATAAGAAAGTTTCAAGGCAAGAAGACATTTGAGCCTCATCCATCTAAAGAGAAAAAGAAGAGGTATGTGCGATCTGGACAAAAAAAAAAAAAAAGAAGAAATTATTATATGGATATTACTACAGTTGTTTCTGCAGATTCTCATGAAATCCTCAATAACAGCAGCTATGCAGGAAGTAATGTAATTACCCTAGATACAGGGTAAAGTGAACTCAGTTTGGGTGCTATTAATGCAGCAGAAGCCCAAACATCTACAGTACACCAGCAAAACACAAAGCAGAGGCTTGCAAGAATGATCTTAGTGCCATAACAGAACCATATGGGAAATATTCATTCAGTTATCCACCCTGATAGAATGTGTGCTCTTTAAAGCTGCAGTTCAGTCTTTTTTTTTTTTAATTTATTTTTTTACTTCAATAGTTTCATGTGGGCAATCTCTAATTACCTAAAGAACTGCATAGCTGCCGGTCAATTCGTTCTCCGTCTATTGATCAGCAAAGTTTGGCGACATCTTTAAATATGGATAATGTAAATCGTTGCTATAGGAACAAGCATGCTTGTTAAAATAGAAAACAAGTAAATTGGTCTTTCAAAGTTGTTTTTTTTAGACAGAAAATGCTAAAAGTATTTTTTCTTACTACAGAACTGATTTATTTAAAAAAAACACACATGCAGAATATTGCCTGAACTGCAGCTTTAAATGTAAATAGACCTGTTGAAGAAGTTGTGAAACAAATGAAAGGTGTAACAATCACGAAGCAGACTTGCAGAGTTTAGAGCGGTGCTCACCTTTACATCCTGGGGCAGTGTGCTGAGAATCAGTGTGCTTTCTACTGTATGTGTTTTCTGTAGGATATAAATTGAGGTGTAATTCTTACTTCTACTAACGACTCCCCAAAAAAAATGATAAGAGCTGTGACCATAAACTAGTGAAATGAGTAGTTATATCGTTTTGGAGAGTTATTTGTATATCTTGGGGAAAAGTTACCAGAACACTGGGTCCCAAGTGCGATTCATGTGTTTTTGGTATTGTAGAATTGCACATGTCCAAGTATAACACCCCAAAGCACATGCCACAAGTAAGAACTCACTTAACCCTGATCTAATGAAAGGAAAGAAAATAGTATTAGGGATTCACCTGTATATCCTGAGGCAGCGTTCTCTACACCTCATACAGGTGTTTATAGCAATTTTTTTACTATTACTGTAATATATGTGTAATTTCCTTCTTCATGTACTTATTCTCAAGAACTTACTCACTAATCACTGTTTGCTTTGCTTAATGTAGGTTTTCTTTAAAAAATATTATATATTTTTTTCTGTTACTCTTCTGTTCCCGCAGTTCCACGTTTTCCCCAGTTTCATTGTAAAGTTCTATTACTGTGCAGTATATAAACCTGCTATCATCTGAGAAATTAATTATTTTAGTGCTTCACACTATCAGTGCAGAAACTGAAGATTTTCTCTTATAGGTTCAGTCCCTACCAGCACCACATTAAACCAGTGGCAACATCCCATTAAAATAGTTAAATGCTTGTGATTGATTTAGTTCCATAAGCATTCTACATTATACTTTCAATGTTACTTTGCAAAGATTGCAAGTTTAAACTCTGAGGGTGGTTTACTTCCTTTAATTGGTCTCTTTCCTGCCACATCTCTGTGCATTCTCCTGTATGGACCTATTATATGATATTGCATGTAATAGTATACTGTAATAATGAGATGTTATTATTGGAGAGAGGCAAAAAGGGCTAAAGAAACCGATGATTAATAACCATTCATTGACCACTAGCCCTATCTTACGCAAGTCCCCAAACCTGCTTCATTTGCCTATTTTGATATCCTACAGTGCTTAAACTGCAGAAAATAATTCTAGTTAATGACATGAAAGCATGACAAGGGGCTAAATGAAGCAGTTTCGGGAACCTGTGAAAGACGTGTTTTCTTTTCTGTACCATGTATGATGGAGACTTATCATTATTTTTTACCCACCATAATCTTATTGTGTCTAATGTGCACACACTACCACTCTACAATGTGTAATCAGTAATCTAAGATATGTTGATAGATCCAAATAATCCATCTGATCCAAACTTCTGACTAGTATTAGTATCACTATATAATGCAATACCTTTATGGTGTATGCTATTAGGAAAATATAACAAGCCATACATTTATGGAAAACAAATGCAAAACTCTTGCGCTCCTTCCAAATTGGCTTGCAATTTATCTCTGAAATTCTACATAAAGCATAATACATAATACATAAAGGTTATATAAATGTTAACTACTTAGGCATTGCATACATGTCACGCATCCCATGCTATTGACTATATCATTGTTTTGTTTCCGCTTTTCTCTATGCAGTGGAAAAAATACAAAGGACACAGTATAAAATTGGTAGTGCTGAAACCTGCTGACAGGGTCTACCTGGACGGGGTTGCAAGCGTTATATGTTTTGGCCAAAAGATTGAACTAAATGACCCATTCTTATGAGGAGAAAAAACATAGAAATTAATCAAATAATTTGCCATATTGGACGTACATTGGGGCTCCTTTGCTTACTGAGGTGTAAAACACTTTTTCAAAGTGAAGTTCAGTCTGTATAGGGGAAGGTGGTGAATGTCTGTTACAGACAAACAAGAAAAGTGGGTGTATGTGTGCACTGTATATACAGTTGTGTGAAAATGAAAGTACACCCTCTTTGAATTCCATGGTTTTACATATTACGACATAATAACAATCACCTGTTCCTTAGCAGGTCTTACAATAAGGTAAATACTGTACAACCTCAGATGAACAACAACACATGACATATTACACCGTGTCATGATTTATTTAACAAAAATGATGATTTTTATCCTATGTCCTATGTTATTATGTCCTGATATCTAAAACCATAGAATTCAAAGAGGGTGTACTTTCTTTTTCACACAACTATATATATATATACAGTATATATATATATATATATATATATATATATATATATATATATATATATATATATATATATATATATATATATATATATATATATAACTCGCGCACTCACAATTACAATTTTTCCCCTTCATAATGCTAAGGCTTTTCTGGTTTTTTTTTGCCAGTTTTAATTACATACCATCACAGATATCACAAATGCATAATTCATTAAATCCTTTAAGCACTCTCACGTGTTTCACAGTGTTTAATTTACAAGACAATAAGAAATATGATGTATTTAGTGTAGTTACGTTCTAAAATGGACTTTGCCTGGAGGAGGTTAGCTGGCTAAATCTTTTTTTTTTTTTATCAAAAGATACAATTAAATAACACCTTTGTTAGAAAACGTTGGATCAAAAAGTAGAATTTCACTGTTAAATTGCCAATTTGGGAGAAGCACAGGAGTTTTGTATTTGTTTTCCATAAATGTGTGGCCAATTATCTTTTCCTCACATCATACATTACTCCATAAAGGTATTGCATTATATAGTGATACTGATACATTTTCACAGATATGATATTCATTCATGTAATCCTGTAGGCAATTTCACATACTTCACAATGTTTAGTCCACAAAACAATAAGACATATTATGCATTTAGTGCAGGTACCTGCGAAAGGGAAGTTTACCTTGATAAAGTTAGCAGGCTTAATCATTTTCAGAACTATGTAAATAAATACTCACAAGGGTTCCACGAAATGTCTAATTTGGTAGTAAGGAAAGAGCTCCCTAGCTAGAATACCAAACTTGACCTGAAATTACGCAAAAGTTTTAATTGCCCCATTTGTAATACAGTCGGACAAGTGATATACTTCCCTTCCACACCTCGAGGACTTCGGAGTTCTGATTTTTCACAATATTTGCTTTTTACATGGATTGTGGACATTCTGTACTGTACTTGCATTTCATAAATTGATTAAAAAAGAAGACCGGATATTAAAATATGAGAACTTTCTTTTTTTAATATACATTAGATAGGCCGTGTAGACCTGGAGCTTTGTTGCCTTTCAGGACATTAGTTGCAATTGAAAATTCTTCCTTCATGATTGGCTGCTCTGAGCTTTCTCTGGGATCCCTTTACGTTTTAATTAACCAATGGGCTGTGAGAAGCTGGGTTTAATTCAAATGATACAATTCTATGTAGTATTCTTCAAACTTCTCACATATCTTGATGGGATCCAATACCAAATGACCTTTCCTATCTTGGATAGTGTTAGTGGACTGATGTTTTAGATTTATTTAATTTCAAAGATAAAAATGAGTCTGTTTTATTGACTTTTGTGAAAAAAAAATTTTAGATTTTTTTTTTTGGAGCCAATTCAAATTTCGTTATTTTCCCCAACAGGAATAGATTTAACTCGCCAGGCAGTCCCATCTATTATTTTATCCCATAGAACACTAAAAGGTTGAGACTTGTTTTGAGATTCGAGATTACTAAATTTAGAGATACTATTTCAATTTGTTTTAGATTAGCTTTTTTGTTAAACGAGCAATGCTGATAAATGCCTCATCAACATCATGGAATTGTTAAGTCTCCACTGGTATTTCCCAAGAGGCGCCAAAATTCTCTAAAAGATATTTCCATGGGGGCATGGCCGGATCATGTCACTAAATTATATTTAGCATGAAATACTTGTTTAGTAAGTGTTTTGTCTATAAAGAGTCTAATCTAGAATATGACTAGTGAACACTAGAGTATTTACTCACCACCGACTATTCCTTTCTTTGAGGCCTCTGAAGTTTTAGGCTGTCTCCCAGGGACACCTCTATCACAGATATTGGAAGATCTATACTACAAAGAAACGCCAGATCTTATTTTTCAGATCTATTGTAATCACAGAACCCTTGTAGTAGACAAGCAGTTTGAAGGAGAGCTCTCATCTGTACCTCATGCGCTTGTCCCAGAGGGTCTACGTGACAGACTTTAGGTCTCTGCTTAAAAAAGGTTAAGAGGGCCAGATCTCAAAAGATTGACTGCTGATGGTCCTCGTGTGTTATGGTTGCTAGTTCTCTGGACCTTCTCAGTATGGTCTCAAAAATGCGGTAGTAGTAAAGCCACAGAATAACATCTTGTGGTTTTTTCACCTCTGCAGCATGCACACCGGAGCAATGTATATTATACCTACAAGAAGCTGGTCTCTTAAGATATAAGCAAGTCCTCAAATTCTCAAATTGTTACAGGGGGAGAAATTTTCCACATCTTCCAGACCATCTCAAAGGGTATTTAATTACGTTTGAATCTCTGGCAATTCTGAGTCCACTGAGTCTGCTGCATCAGTGCGATCTACTAGGTCCTTCATCTCTTGTTTGAGCTCCGCAATAGATTTTTGCAGTTCTTGTTGTAATACGTTTTTGAACATCTAAAGAAGACTTCTAAGATCATTCTTTAGATCCCCCTTTGCTACTAGGATCATAATCTTTTTTTTCTTCTGAGCTGGGTTTCCGAACCCATCTCACTACACGTCAATCCGCCATTTTGTTAGCCAGCCGACGGTCTTGAAACACCTCTTGTTTTATTTTTCCCTTCTGTTTTTTTTTGTCTACAGCATCACTGTACCTGAGATGAGTGTTAAAAGTGGCGTTTAAAGCTTTTTTTAATGTCCCGCATCCGCAGAGCTTCCAGTTCCATCTTGGGTGGCATCGCTCATGTGCTCCAAGACTGCTCTTTTAACCTCATTAGGCTAACAACTTAATTGTTAAGCTAAAATAAGGGAGCTCTCTTAACTCTTAATAAAATCAAATTAATTTTCATCATAAAGAAAGTACAGACTTAGCTATACAGACTTTATTGTTCTTTTTTGGTGGAGTATGTTGTGATTTTTCAGTCCCAATAATGCCATTGACTTCTATAGAACCTCTGTGATATTCTGTGTGGGCGAACAATATACTACATCTGCATGAGTGCTACTTTCTTCTCTATTCAGTACAATGTCTTCTTGGGGGCTATTACGGTACCCCTGTTAGCTTCTTTTTATTTGTGGAAGCAAGTCTTCTTTTTTAACAGACTCTTTCCCATTTTTACATTTGTCAGCTGTCATCACCCACATACATTTTTAAAACTTTGTAAAATTAATAAAAGATACAAAAAAAGAACTCTTAGACCTTAATGACACAGACCTCTAGCATTTTGTACTACTGTATATATTTTCTGCAATTTGAATTCCCTTCAAAGATCAGTCCTGGGAAAAAAATCCATCTTTTTGCAATGTTTTCTGGGAGTGTTAACATTTACAGTGCCAGCGTCACGTACCAGGTACGTCAAAGGCACATGCTCATTTTATAGGGTGTGATCGTGCTCTGATGGATCAGCCAGTCTGATCGAAATGGAAGTGACGCCAGGCATCCAGCACTCAACATTCACAGCTGCTCCTTTTTTTTTATCTTCCCCATTTTTCCGGATGGAAACCTAGTGGTTCCTGGAGCTATTTTCAGACCCTCCCATTCCCCAAATACTTACTGGTAAAGGTACCAGTGTTTCAGTCATCTCCAGGGGGAAAAAATGTGGTTTACATTTCCTGCGCCATGCTGCAATGTTAAATGTTGTGGCTTCCTATTGGTCCATTTGACATGGGATATTTAAATTCCACTGCAATACCAGGAAATTATACCAATATTTTTATTGGTAAGTATCTCAAGATCTGGAGTGAGAGGGGGGAGGTCACTGGAATTGAAAATAACATGGTTAATCTCTGAGGACACCCTGTACCCATGACTTACCCATGCCTCAAATAGGTCACCTTCCCTAGTCCCAATAACTACATCCCACAAGTTATTGTGTGGATAAACTAGACACAGCTTCATTTAAAACAAGTCAAACATATTAAACATCAATATACATTGAATGAACCCAGGGACCAAGCCAGCTTTCTATATATAAAGGCAGGAGGGATACCTCCAAATTGTACCCCTGAGTGCCACTTGCCACCCAAGCCACATGGCACATTATTACACACACACAGAAGGACACTCATGCCTTCAGCCCTCAGCCAGGAATGACACTGCATTGCCAATCAATCCCAACTAAGAGGGGACAGCAGGAAGAGAGAGGTAAGCTACATTACCCCCACCCTAAAAATAACCTCACTGATCCCCCACCCTTTACTCTGACTTCACGAATCCTCCAGGGATGGTCTCTTTGGCACTAAGTAAAGCCGCCCCTCCCCTTAATGGTCCAGGGATCTCTTTTTATAAAATGTTAGGTAGTATGCTTTAAATATACTGTATCGCTGTCCCTATTGCCACTCTGATTACGTTAGTTAACATAAAATATGCCAGAGTAGTTACAAAGTGGTAAGTGTTTACCCGTTTAGTGCTGCTTTATAAATCTAAACTGACGGCAGGATCTGGTTTGCTTTGTAATGACAAGACAATGCCACTGCAACAGAAAAAAAGATAGTCAATGCTTTTATCACAGCTGACAAACTTAAATGTATTGTAAACTAGAATTCAATCTACAGCTTATATATAGACACATATTGAACTTGACAGCAAAGCCTTTGGTATACTTGGGGGTTAAATAAAAAACACAGCTGTTCATTTGAGCCTTAAACAAAATTACTGCAGCATTTTTCTTTTACTCAACTGACATTTTTCTTCATGTTTCATCAGTTATATGTATCCGAGTGATCAGACAGCCACTACATGTGGTATACTCACCAGGATTATTATCTAGACCAAAGGCCCAGAGCTCATTGTAGCAGGCATGTAATTCTTTACAATGTATGCCACGTTAACAGTGTTGGGTTATCTATTCAACAGCTGACTGAGCTAGGCTCTCGGCTCTTCTCAACAACCATGTAAGAGGCAATGACAATTGTAGTACTTCATAACAGCTGCATGGAACCCTGACATGCACTTCACAGCAACCAGTCATCTATATAAACCAATTTCAGGAGCAAAATTGCATGGTGCCTCCACTCTGTTATAAACACAATGATATCCACTCACAGCTAACAAATGCACTGCATTTCTCTAGAGCTTTAAATAACACGTTTTCTACTTTAGACAATTCATTTTTGCTACTGTTTGTATTCAGAACTAGAAGTTCAAAGAAGATCAATTTCTGAGTTCTTTTTAGTCTATATAAAACCAGACTAATATTGATGACAGGAAGTATGCAATGCAAAATACACTCACATTTTCAAAATAATAATCAACATTTTTGCAACTACATATCTGAAATAGATATTATCCAATGCATGATAATATGAGACAATAACCTATGTGGCTTACTCATCCTGATATCGATATATCTACAGTATATCTATATCTATATCACACTTAGTAAAGTTATGGTGGGTAAAAAAAGTGACAAAAACCCTCCACAGTAAAGCATATAGCAAATGAAAATATTACTGTGCTCATTTGCATGTCTTAGACAGGTCTGCAACCCTGCCTTTCACCATTATCAGCCAGCACAGTGCTTCCACTGCAGCAATGGATTCTGGGAAATGACATGCAAATGAGCATACAGTGCCACCTTTTGCTTCAAACTATATAACATGGTCCCCTGTAAGCTTTTGCTTGCTGTATTTCACAGCTTTGAGCACAGCCTGGGTTAAGATGCTATATATATATATATATATATATGAAAAAGGTGACAAAAAACCACCCCCGTTAGCATATAGCCAATAAAGAATATCATTTGTGAGCACATTCACATGTCTTAGACTGATCTGCAACCCTGCCTTTCAACCATTATCACCTAGCATAATGTGACACATTGTGTGCTCATTTGCATGTCATTTCCCAGAATCCCTTGCTGCAGTGGAAGCACTGTATGCTGATTGGTAAAAATTCTACGCATTAATGCCCTGTATTGGCTGTCATTTTTGGCACCTCAACAAACATTGAAATAGACTAAATGTTCAGCTTTACCAGCCCCTCGTTTGATCATTGGGGCATGGGGAAGAGGTGGCCTGACAACCATCTGGTTCTGAAAGAATGGGGAGTGAGGCAGTATGGCCCATGAAGGAAAGGGAGCACCATAGCGAGTGGGCGGGCAGACGTCAGAGATGTCTGAGGAGCTGGGGAGGCTCATCCGGAAGAGAAGGGAAAGGAAGGGGAGGCTGTGGTGGGGGCAGACTGGCCATCCAGAGAAGTAGAGGGTGCGGAGGCCACACCAATGAGCAGGAGGCGGGCAAAGAGATCACCTAAAGAATTGTATTCATTTAGGTGTACAATTTTCTTAGTGCAAAATGTATTGCTTATTTGCAATACACTTAACATAATACATTTGTTTTTGTCATTGTAGGTAAAAAATATTGTAATTCTTCCTCATGTAATGCATCAAATACAGGCATACCCCGCATTAACGTACGCAATGGGACCGGAGCCTGTATGTAAAGCGAAAAAGTACTTAAAGTGAAGCAGTACCTTTTGTCCACTTATCATGCATGTACTGTCCTGCAATCGTCATATACGTGCATAACTGATGTAAATAACACATGTGTAACAGGCTCTATAGTCTTCCCGCTTGCGCACAGCTTCGGTACAGGTAGGGAGCCGGTATTGCTGTTCAGGACGTGCTGACCGGCGCATGCGTGAGCTGCCGCTTGCCTATTGAGCGATATGTACTTACTCGTGAGTGTACTTAAAGTGAGTGTCCTTAAACCGGGGTATGCCTGTATGCTGTTACTTTTCCCTACTTCATTTTATTAATTTAAGGTTCTTTAAGTTATGTACATTATGGGGATATTTTATACGTTCTGATTTCTTTGTACTAGATTTTGGACGAACAATTTAAAAACTGTTTATGGACAAAAAGGCTAATTGCTAGTAACTAAAGCTAATCATTAGCATTATTATGCATTGTATGCAGTATATGAATATGTTACCTATGCTGTATTACAAATGGAATGTCTTTGTGGTATTTCCAGGAATTCAAGAAGCTTTGTCATTTTTTTTTAGTGAATAAAGAGTCAATTCTTTCTAAAATCCTTACATTTTCTTCCAGTTGACCTCTGGAAAAGCCACCATAATCTTCACGAAAAGGGTGTTTGTTCACTTTTATGAATGTCAGTCTCTTGACATTAGTGGTAAATAGACAAGAGCTTTGGTCAAAGAAAATGGCCCCATGAGTAGTATTACCATACTTAAAGTAAACAACTTAAGGTGGCTGTAAGCCTTCTCAGTCCGGACCCTGTATATTAATCATTTTATATTTATGGTCATAGCATGATTTATAATATAATAGTGTATGGGTAACATTTAAGATTGTTGTATAAGTTATATATTCAACATATGAGATCTCAGACTGATAAAACAAGAGGGAATAGCAGTGGCATTGTTCTTTTTCAAAGTATTATAGATCATCTTGCTATTTACGTTTTTTTTTTAAGGTACCAGATCTCTTTGAGTAATGAGGCAGATTATTATCGTTTGGTACTTTGCGTATAAATTCATTTTAGATTATGTATTGTATTGTATGTCTTTATTTATATAGCGCCATTAATGTACATAGCGCTTCACAGTAGTAATACGTGACAATCATATAAATAACAAATAATACAAATAACAGGTCATTGCAAATAAGGGCTTCAGACATAAAAGTAACATTTAGGAAGAGGAGTCAACAATGTACAAAGACAGTAGGAGGGCATTCTGGTAAGTGGGGGCCAAGCTTGATGTATCATGCGTATAGTATTAGCCACGGTGCTACTCATATTCTTCTTTAAGCAAGTGTGTCTTAAGGTGGGTCATAAAGGTGGATAGAGAGGGTGCTACTCGGTATTGAGGGGAATTGAATTCCAGAGGCGTGGGGCAGACAGTGAGAAAGGTTTAAGGCAGGAGATAATGTTCACTTCCTATAGAATGTACAGTAGATGTAGTAAAAAATCCTACTACACGCACACAGTTGAAATTTCCTAAATGACATAAACAAAACAGAATCAATCATTTTAAAGAAACAAAATGGAGGGCTTAAAATTGATCAAAGTCCTAAGAAAAGGGATAACACCCACATCACCAGCCAATATGAGTAAACAAAATCTTTAACAGTGGTGCCAGGCAAAACGTATAAAGAAATGATCATAACAATCAACAGAAAGAAACATATAACCCTGCACTCTTTTGCCGCATTCACTAAACTCCTACAAGAGTACAAGTAGGCATTACAAAGTAATTCATGAATGTTTCTGAAGCCATGTCCTTGGGAAAGACTGCACCTGACAGCCGAAATGTTGGTTCTTTGATGGCAATCAAAAAAAGTATATTTGAAATCCATGCGCCCACTCCACTTCTTACCTTGATATCTTACTTGGAGCACAGTGGCAGGAGTACTCAGGAGTAGAGATGGGTGAACTGATCCAAATCTCTTTGACAGATTTTTTTAGAAAAGGAGAGAGAGAGAGAAGAGAGAGAAGAGAGAGAGACTTCCAATTTAATAGTACAGTATCTGCAAAATTGATCCGCGGAATTCCACGGCTGAAAGGAACTGGCTGATTTGCGGCGGACTAAAATTCTCTACTTATGAGTTCAAAGCACGGTAACATCGGTTACTCACCTTCATCTTTGTAAGCATCAGTGCTCCATCGTAATATGTTCCTTGAATGCATAAAATAACGTTATTTTAATATGCAAATTAAATTTAATGTCAAACATAGAAAAAAGCATGAAATTGAGTTAATAAAGCCAATTACTTAGTAACATGCTATTTACTAAACTCCGATTCCTGCAGACATCAGACGATCGTCAAAAATATTGCCAGTTTTTATCACCTACCCCAGGCTGGCGTTAAGCCTATCTTTCCAATTGATACAATGGCCATTATACAAACAGGTAAGCAGTTTTAACTCTTTTTTTTTCCCGCCACGTTTAACTACACTTTTTGGCATAGATTCACTTAAGGTCGATAAATTGAAAAAAAAAACGTGTTATCTGTATTTAATAGCAATTTTAATTATCGACCTATTCACTGCAGCTACAGTGCAAGCATTGAAGCAGCGATAAGGGACCCTCACCATGACAATATTATTTTTACCAGTAGCATAAGCGAATGAGCATCTAAATATAAGCAAATGCAGAATTACCAGCATAGTACCTTTTCACGGGCTATTACGTAAACTCTGATACCTAGTCCTATCTTGCAACCAGTACAAAATAATTCCACTTTTTATCACCTGTCTTAGGCTCATGCAGCCATACAAAGACAAAAGAAACAGCGCAAAAAACCTCATGGTGTAGTATATCAAATAATATATTGAAAAAGAACAGGTGAGTATTGCACGTACTGTACATTAATTTAAAATTTACTGGCAGTACATGTATTTGGACATGTTACCAATCAGGAACAGATGGTGGGTAGCGGTCACCGGTCACTGAATGGAGTATCTTCCCCTCTCACGTACTTCACAGGTATTCTCTGCACCGCATGGATCACCTGGATGAAAACGGCAGCCTAGCAACGTGGATTCAACAGCCGATGGATTTGGCTGACACGCGGTGTGATAGGCAACTCTTGCGGGAAAGCCGGAAGCAGGAGACTCACTCGCTGATGTTCAGTTGAACTGCATGCACGCTGTTTGCTTCAGGCGCGTGTCGATGACGTCATCAAGTTGCGCCCGTTGAGCTGCAGTCCCAATCAGCTCGTGTGGTCGCGAGTGAACAATGAAAGGACCGAATGGTGAATAGGGTATAAGTACACAGCAGGTAGTACTTGGAATGCGCCCTCTTATCCAACGCGTTTCGTACTTCAGGAGTACTTCGTCAGGATCCCTACCTGCCTGCTGTGAACTTATACCCTATTCACCATCCGGTCCTTTCATTGTTCACTCGCGACCACACAAGCTGATTGGGACTGCAGCTCAACGGGCGCAACTTGATGACGTCATCGACACGCGCCTGAAGCAAATGGCGTGCATGCAGTTCAACTGAACATCAGCGAGTGAGTCTCCTGCTTCCGGCTTTCCCGCAAGAGTTGCCTATCACACCGCGTGTCAGCCAAATCCATCGGCTGTTGAATCCACGTTGCTGGGCTGCCGTTTTCATCCAGGTGATCCATGCGGTGCAGAGAATACCCGTGAAGGACGTGAGAGGAGAAGATACTCCATTCAGTGACCGGTGACCGCTACCCACCATCTGTTCCTGATTGGTAACATGTCCAAATACATGTACTGCCAGTACATTTTAAATTAATGTACGTGCAATACTCACCTGTTCTTTTTCAATATATTATTTGATATACTACACCATGAGGTTTTTTGCGCTGTTTCTTTTGTCTTTGTATCTTTAGCCTTGGTCTGTGGAGCCATTCCACGATTCCAGCAGCATATCCTCACATTTTAAGTAACAGGTTTCTATATATATTATATATTTATTATTCACTGATTATTCACCCCATTAGCACAAATTCACTATTATTAGAGCGCAGATCACCCTTTGTTTTCATCATGCAGCCATAACAACAGGGCACTCTATGGTGCTGCGTTGCCATGGCAATATGACACCGCATGATGTCGCAGTGCCATGCGGCATCACGTTGTCATGGCAATGTGGTGCCACAGGGCATCCCGTTCTCATGACAACGTGATGCCACATGGGGTCGTGACGTCACGGAGCCATGATGATGGGACCATGCAGGAGGATTAGCTGGGATATGCCACCGGGGAAGGCAAGAGAGTTACAGAGGCCCCACACTCTCCCCCACAATCAGTTTTATTTTTTATAAGGGAGAGCGCGGGACCACTGTAACCACAGCGCCCCTTGCACAGGCACTGACGGCACCACAATCATGCCGGCCCTGGGAAATAGGCTAATGTTAATCATTAGAATACAAATTAGCATATTTCTCCGGCATCTTAGCTGTTACCATTATGCAACATGCAAGTATTATTTACAGTAACACTGAAGCAACACAATTTCCAGGTATTCAAATGTGAATGAACATCGCAGCTCTTTTACGTAATTAGAATTCTGCAGTCATTTTAAAAATATAGCTGTCATCTGAATATTTTTAAACTAGTCCTTTAAGGCATGTTGATCTCCAGATTTTAATGTTTAAACACGCAACAGCCACTCCTTGTTTTTTTTTTTTACCCCTCCTACACCCCATGTTTTGTAAAGAATGGGAACCAGTGGTTCCCCTGAAACGATATCATGCTATTTTTGGCAAAGTAGACGAAGAGAGAAACAGGAGGAATAAAGCTCTTAGGACATGGTAAAAAATAATTACTCAAAAGTTAGGACTTTCCTGATTTGGGGTTACCTTGGAGTGATGGTCAAGCATATCATACTTTGACTAAAATATGTAACTGGAACCCCAATTGAAATGAAATATTAGAAAAAGATATGCAGTCTTTTATGCAGCATGATATAATAATATGATGACATTTTCAGGTTTCGGTGAATTTGGATGTACTGTACGTTGATCTTGTTTTTTTTGCTGTTAAAATATTTTGTGATATAGTGTTTTAAAATAAATCCAATTACATAACCTACAAAGGAGAATGTAAAGTAATTTAGACTACATTTGTAACTCAAGTAAAAAATTACTGCATTATTTATCGCAAAATTAAACATATATACTTTTTTTATATTGCCCTGATTTTTTGAAGGTAAAAATGTTAGTGAATTAAGCTATATGTGTGAGTTAAAACCATGCATTCTATTATTTTTTTTAACCTGGTGCGAGATACAAGTTTAGTGAACCTAGATCTTTGACCCATAAAATATTGATTTATTAGTACATGATAAAACACACCATAAGAACCTCACCAATAGAGTCCAAAGAAATCCTCTTAAAGTTGCCCATTTTATAATTAACACTTAGCTGGTTGAAATTGTTTTTTTTGTTTTTTTTTTACATCTGTGGAGTATTTGAAACATTTATTGATACACTGCATCAATTATGCGCTCAGTCTTGTTACTTGCAGGGCATTTGGGCATCTTTAGAGGGATTCCTCTTGGTGAGGTTTTATGGGTCAAATAGTACAGGTTTGTTTGTTTCTTTATGTTGATTGTTTGGTTTAAAACTGTTTTTTTCCCCCCACTTATAATGTGTGTTTCCTCCGCATTTGCTTTATCCAATTTCACTCCTTGTAACTATGTATTTGTCATTATAACTTTGTGCCCAAGACATACTTGTAAACGAGAGGTAACTCTCAATGTATTACTTCCTGGTAAAACATTTTATAAATAAATAAATAATAAACAAAACCAATGACCACATTCTACATTTTTGCATGCCACAGTTTACAAATATAGCCAAATTTACAGAACCCAGTGCCGTGGCTGAAATGCCCGAAAAACATGGCGCTGGTGTAGGTGACTGCCACTTCTGTCCTTCGGGGGATCCATTCCTTTCTATAGGACCTCCCGCAGCACAACTCCTCCCCGGTCAACAATTGGCGCAGTCATGGAACAGTGTGTTGTCATGGCGCCAGGAACGGTAAGCTTGGGTACATTTGTATACGGTTCACTTCAATTAGGCTCACTAGTGAATGCATTTTGACAAACACATTTTGTACACCAGTAGGGCGAACGTGAATGCGCACAGTTTCTTAAGACAGCTAGAGCTGCAAAGTGATGCTGTTGCTATCATAATGACACCTGTAGTGACCATGACATTGAATATTTACATGAGGAAGGAAGTAGTGGGCAACAAAGCATTTCACAAAGCAATGACAAGAAGACACAGGGCCAAGTGAGCATTGTTGCATGTGCTAATGTGTTTTGAAACATGTCTCTGTCATTGTGTCAAGTGAAATATACCCGACCATTTCAGAATAGACAGACATTTAGCTTTGTTTTTAGGAGGCATGCAATATGATTCTACTAGAAATCAGAATAAATGGCTCTCCCTTTTAATTGGTAACATACGTCATATGCCGAATATATGAGAAGATAATTTTGCAATAAAAAGAACAAACTGAAGCAGTGAAGGATATTTTATATACAAATAAAAAGGTTCATTCATCAAAGTTCCACTGTATCTATAGAAAGATTCACTGTTCTGTGTTTCTACAAGGTAGTCTAAAATGTAGCTCAGTTGAATACTATAAGGTACAAGTAAAAATAAAAATTTTCACAAAACATTATTGATAGTAGGTGTCAAGTAGCTTTTAGGTAAGATTTGTGCATTTCCAGCTTTTTTGCAAAGATTCATATCTGCGTAAATTTAGCACATCTTATATTATCCTCTGCTGCTTTACGGCTAAAACTCTGGCACAGGTCCTCATTCTCTCCGGTCTCGATTGCTGTAACCTCCCGTCTGTCCGGCCTTCCTGGCTCTCATCTGTCTCCCCTACAATCTATCCTAAATGATGCTGCCAGAATCACTTTAGTTTTTTTCTATATCTATCTCAGCGTCTCCACTGCTGAAATCCCTCTCCTGGCTTCCTATCAAATCCCGTATCACACACTCAATTCACCTCCTCACTTAAGGCTTTACACTCTTCTGCCCCTCCCTACATCTCAGCCCTAATTTATCGCTATGCACCATCCCGACTCTTGCGTTCTGCTCAAGAATGTCTTCTCTCTACCCCTTTTGTGTCTAAAGCCCTCTCCTGCCTTAAATCTTTGTCACTGACTGCCACACCTCTGAAATGCCCTTCCCCTCAATATCCGACTAGCAACCTCTCTATCCAACTTTAAGACCCACCTTAAAACACACCTGCTTGAGGCGCATGCTCAACGGGGATGGTGATGGCGGTGTAAATTCACAGCTCCACCACCCGTCGGCAGATTAATTCAAATATAGCAGTTTTATACCAAACTCAGAGGACAGCAAATACTTTCTGAAGACTCCAGTTACCCCACGGATCATAACTCAGCCACCGGAGGGGACATGGTGGCAACGCGACAGAAGAACCGGCGCAAGACAGATGTGCGCTCGTACTTCATGGGCATGGGCAAGGCCGGGGCAGCGGAACACTCCACAATATCAGCCCAGGAGGCAGAAGGAGCATCCACGGGGCAATCAAAGATTATTCAAAAGGAAATAGCTAGGCTCCTCACGGACTTAAAGACCTTTTTCAGAGGGGAGGTAGAGGGCTCATGAGGGATATTCTACAAATAGGTACCCGCACAAATGAACTGGAGGAGCATATGGAGGATAGCTCTAGGTGCCACCAAGAGACCAACAAACGACTGGGGGCACTAGCATCGAAAATCGCAGATCTGGAGGACCGGCAAGAAGATAGTGAGAACAGGGACCGGCGCAACAACCTGCATATCCGGGGGATCCCTGAGGAGATTCTGGACCCTGAGGCCCTGCTGAGCCGGTGGATGATGTCCATTATGCCGGGTAAAACCGAAGCAGAACTGACAATGGACCGCTGCCACAGGGCCCTACGGTCACGTTCTCTACCTACAAATCCCCCCCGTGATATCATCCTCTGGTTACATAATTTTAAAACCAAGGAGGAGGTGTGCAGAGTCACAAGGGCAACTCCACACATAACCTTTGAGGGGATCACCCTGGCCGTCTTTCAGGACATATCCCCACTCACTCTAGCCCGCAGAAGGGCGGTGCTGCATATCACTAAGGAGCTAAGTGACAGAGACATAAGATATCGGTGGGCCTTCCCGTTTGCCCTAGTAGTGATCAAAAATGGCCGTTCCCATGTGCTGAAGCACCCCTCCGAAGGCATCACCTTTCTGAAGAAACTGGGAATTAAGGTGGCTACCGACGCTGCCCACTCAGAGAATCCGGATACGTGCCTGCCACATGCGGCGTCTTGGGTGACAGTGTCCTCCTCCCCGCCGGACAAAAGAAAGGAGAAGACGGGAGAAAGCGCCAAGAGCTCCTAAACATCTAAGGAGCCGAAGTTGCGGCTATGCGCTGCCAAAGTTGTTTAATAAACCTATACCGGTTCAGTTTCTGTTTTGGTCAAGAGCCAACCCCCTGTTTGGGTTGCCGGGTGATCCCAGACCCTCCCAGAGGCTATCGGACTGCGGGAGTTAAGGATTCTCCACAATAAGGAAAACTGAGTAAAGTCCCCCAAAATGGCCATTCGAGGCTTACCTGGAGAAGAAGAAGCAGGAATGGCGCGGAAGGCGCCATGGAGGCGATGATTTCGGCGCGAAAGACTGCTCCACTAACTTGGCCCGCCTCCGGCTCCACCCTCTTACTCCGGTGGTCAGCCTCCGAATGAGCTTTTCTCGCCCATCTCGATGACGTCACCCGGCTGGGTCTCGCGAGGCCATGACACACTCCCGAAATTGTGAGAGCTGAGACGGAAGCCCGAGAGGCACACAGGACCAGCAGTGACGCGGTACTCCCCGGCGGGGGTGCGCGAACTCTGCTGCCGGGGAGGTGCTAGTGGGGGTACGTGGAAGGAGGGGGAGAAAACAGCTGCACTACCAGCCAGCAGGATAAAGACTCAGGGGTGTAAGACCAGAAACTAAAGTAGGAGAACACTATGCCAGTGGATAAGATAGGCACAGGGGAGGAGGATAATGGCCATGGGAGCTGCTTGAGGCACACGACCTCCACTAGCATATAGCACAGAGGGAGGGACGCAGGCTGGATGGCGGTAGGGGACACTGAGGGGTGGGGGGACCTTGAGACAGGGGCCCGAGTTTGGGGCAGATTAATAAGCAGAAGTTAGCTCTCTTAGGGAGGAGTAATGGGTCTTGCAGTTACTGGGAGGTTGGGACCGAGTTTTATATTCTAGAGTTGCAGGGAAGAAAAAAATAATACAAATAAAAGAGTTTGGTAATAATAGTTGCAGCTGTCGACAGGTGTGGGGAATTTCGCCAACCTGCCCGTAGGCATGCGCTGCTGGGGCGGGGATGTGGGCCTAGCCTGCATTCCCGTCAAAGTCCTGGGAACACATGGCCGGAGAAGTGGGCCATGGATCTGGACTGGGAGGGTGGAGGGTCCAGAAGGGGAGAGTCTCCCCCGGGCGTTGAACCCAAGGTCCTTAGTGACCAACACGGTTCTATTTGTTCATGTCTGTTTTCTTTGTTTTTTTCCTTATGTTCTCTCCTTCCACTATCCCAGACCCCCTCGGCGAAAGAAGGATGGTCCGCAGATGCCACCAACGTAGACAAAGAGGCTACCAAATTACACTACACCAGGTAGGCACTGGCTCCACTGTAGACATCTCCACCCAAATCACACTATGACATGGCGGTAACATTTCTTTCCCAGAACGTTAAGGGGTTTAATAGCCCAAAAAAGAGAAAGGTTGCCTTCTCTGAATTTAGACGTAGGAGGGCAGATGTAGTCTTCCTCCAAGATACTCATTTTAGCACCCATAGCAGCCCAAAGTACCTAGACAAGCATTATAGGCAAGTGTTCCTGTCCTCGGCCGAGGAAAAGAAAAAAGGAGTAGCTATTCTATTCCATAATAAATCCCCCTTCCAAGTAGAGAAAGTGAAGCGAGATACAAAGGGGAGATATCTTATTCTAGTAGGCCTCCTGCAGCAAAGTAGAATGACACTGGCATGCGTTTATGCACCCGGCGAAGGGGAGTCTCAGTTCTTTGAGGAATTTTTCCTGACGCTCCAACGTTGGTCGGAAGGAAATGTAGTTCTGGCAGGGGACATTAATAAAGTCAAAGACCCATGGTTAGATCGATCCCCACTACAACAGAATCCCAGGAGGGAAGGTAATGGTCCGCTGTTGAAAGGACTGAGACAGGGGTGCCTAGTGGACATTTGGACGGAACAGCACCAAGGGAGCGTAGCTACACATTCTACTCCCATCCCCATGACAGTTACAGCAGGATTGACCACTTTTTTGTCTCAAGTAGAATGGTCCCACAGATTTCCGACACCAAAATACATGACATTACATGGTCGGATCACGTGTCGATAGAGCTAAGATGCATGCAAATTAGACCTGCTAGCTCAGGAGCAAGCTGGAAACTCAAAGAATCATTGATCAAAATACCAGATATCAAAAAGTTAGTTAAGGAGGAAATCTCACGGTATTTTCAGACCAACCTAGGCAGTGTGGAATCCCACACTACGCTGTGGGAGGCTCACAAAGCCACGATGCGGGGGGTACTGATAGGTATAGCAGCCAGAAAGAAAAAACAAAGGGAGGCCAAATTGACTCAGCTATATCAGAGGTTACACAAGCTCTCTACACTACATAGCCGATCAGGTAGAGGGGATAAATTAAAGGAGTTGACGGATGTAAGGATTGAGCTTAACCTCCTCCTCACATCCCGGGCCGAGAAGGATTTGAGTTGGACGCAGAGGAAGTTCTTTGAGAAAGCTAATAAACCGGACACTATGCTAGCCACCAGACTCCGCAATAGGAAACCAAATTACAATATACACTCTATTAGGACAGCAGAGGGGAAGGTTTCCTCCAACCCCAAAATTATAGTGGATGAGTTTAAAAAGTTTTATGCACAGTTATACAATGGGGAGAAGGTGGTCCATAATGCTAAGACAAGCAGTAAACTGCAGAAATTCTTAGCAGATGCAGCATTGGCACAACTGGACAGCTTAGAGCACGAGGCAATACAGAGCGATTTCTCATGGGAAGAGTTGGCAGCCGTGGTCAAAGGTCTAAAGCCCCAGGCCCGGATGGGTTCTCCAATCTTTACTATAAAAAATTCATAGGAGTTCTTGCTCCACATATGCTCCGGTTATTTAACGTAGTACTAGCTGGGGAGCCCTTCGCTGAGCAGATGCTCCAGGCGTCGATTTCCTTGATCCATAAAGGGGACAAAGATCCCACAAATTGCCAAAGTTATAGGCCGATATCATTGATTAACACAGATGTCAAAATTTACTCCAAATTACTGGCCAATCGTTTAAGCGTCCTCCTGCCGAGGCTCATCTACCGGACCAGGTTGGCTTTGTTAGAGATAGACAAGCGGCCGACAATACTAGACGGATGGTAGATATAATTGATTTTGTAGAAGCCAACAAGGTCCGGAGCTTAGTTTTAAGCTTAGATGCGGAGAAAGCCTTCTACAGGATCCACTGGCCATACTTGGAGTCCACGCTTGGGGCATTTGGGTTTGGAGGCAAATTTCTAAGGGCAATAAAAGTGCTTTACAATGCGCCAGCAGCGAGGGTGATTCACCAGGGGTTCCCCTCAAAGCTGTTTCAAATTAAAAGTGGTACGAGTCAAGGATGCCCGTTATTGCCCTTGCTGTTTGCCTTATGTGTCGAACCACTAGCAGCCCAAATCTGCAGTAACCCTGACATCTCTGGAGTGCAAATCCACTCGCAAGAACACAAAGTGGCTTTGTACGCAGACGATATTATTCTGACCCTCACCAAGCCGCTCACCTCGCTACCTAACCTGTTCGAGCTTCTAGAGCGATTTGTCCGGATCTCTGGGTTCAAAATAAATCAGACAAAATCGGAGGCACTAAGCCTGAACATTACTCGGGAGATGGAGAATCTGATTGAACTCAACTTTGAGTTTAAGTGGCGATCCACATCTATAAAATACCTAGGGGTGCCTATCACAAAAAAGATAGGCTCCTTATATCAAGCACATTACCCCAGTCTATTAAAGACTCTAAAGAAAGAACTACAAGACTGGGCAGCATATGGTATTTCATGGATGGGTAGGATCTATAGTGTCAAGATGAACATCCTCCCCCGGATTTTATACCTGTTTCAAACTCTCCCGATACCCGTAGTACGTGCGGATATTGCAGGGCTACAAAAATCGATCTCAAAATTTATTTGGAGGGGTAAAAAACTACGGATAAACGCCAAAATGATGCAGAAACCTAAGGAGGTGGGGGGTCTGGCTGTCCCGAGCATTCAGTTCTAATACAAAGCGGCACAATTGTGCCAAATCACGCAATGGCATGGGGACCCGGAGCTTCGGAGGTGGGTGGCACTAGAGAGGGAGGCGTGCACCCCACTGGAGCTTGGGGACCTAATCTGGTACCCAATGATACGGGTAAAGGACATAAAAAAGCCTCTAACCTTTGGGCTCAACTCGATTTTGGTCTGGGAGGCATCTAAAAGTAATCGCTCGCTAACTTCCAAACACACACTAATGGCTCCTTTGTATGGCAACCCAGATTTTGCTCCGGGACTTGCAGGTAAGAGTTTTCCGCTGTGGCGCAAATTAGGCATTAGAAGATTGAAGAACCTGGAGGGTGGTAACACCATTAAATCGTTTAAGCTATTAAAGTCAGAAACGGACATCCCTAACACAGAATTTATTAGGTACCTCCAGGTTCGAGCATTTTATAATACACACCCGGTGAGACCGCCGTTAACGAATTTTGAAAGGCTCTGCGTGAGAGGTACAAACACGCGGGGACTGGTTTCTGCTCTGTACAGAGACGTGGTCGGTGCTGACAAAGACGACATAAACAAACCCAGATTTATGGCTCAATGGGAATCAGATTTACAGGGCACACTGGAAGACGAGGACTGGACAGCGATATTCAAGGCCGCAGCCAGTAGTTCCATCTGCACGACATTGAAGGAGAACTCATATAAGGTTATGTTAAGATGGTATCTCACCCCAGTTAGATTGGCTAAATTTGTATCGGGCTCCTCCCCGCTCTGCCCCAGGCAGTGCGGGGAACGGGGGGATCTGGTGCACATGCTGTGGTCTTGCCCAAAAAAAGTACCTGTTTGGATCCAGATCAGAGATTGGCTACAGAGGATTTTTTTGGCCCTCCAAATTCAGCTTGACCCGTGGCTGTTCTTGTTAAGCAAACCCACAAATTATGTATCACGCTCGGGGAACAAATTAATAGCACGCTTTGCAACAGCTATGAGGTGCGAGACCGCAGCATTGTGGAATCAGAACGCAATTCCATCAATAGCAAAGATCAGAAACAGAATTTGGTTTATATGCCAGATGGAAAAGTTAACGAGTTTAGTTAATGACTCTGGCGAAAAATTCCAAAAAGTCTGGCTGCCATGGCTGGCCCAGACAGATATCCAAGGGGTGAATGATGCCACAATTTGGCTGTGATTGATGCAGGTGAGTTCTCCTTTGATGGGCGGCCTGGGTCAAGACGAGACGGGCTGACTAGACGGTGGGCTCCCCCTTGTAGTATCGGTAATACGGGAGCAATACCGCTCAAGTGGATACATGAGCGCTGCAACGCAGAAATGGCTATCAGCTGGTGGACACGATTCGAGAATGAACGGATCGACACTCTTCGCCTGAACCCCCCCCCCCCCAATTCTTCCCTCCCCACTCTCCTTTGTAGTCCTGGTCTTGTTGTTGTGTTGTCTTGTTGTCTCCCCATCATGTGATCTGTTCTATGTCGTACGTCCCAGACAATTTTTTGTCTACCTACGACTGTCGTTGATATATTTTTTATGTATGTATAAAAAAACTAATAAAAAGAAAGTTTAAAAAAAAAAACACACACACCTGCTTAAGCACATGAGTAGCTCCATGGCTGATACTATACACCTCATACATTGACCTTGGCCCCCTGCAGACGTACTTACTGCTGCGGCCAACCTTAATCTAAAGCTTGACCGCATTTCTCCCTGCTCTTTCAATTTTCGCGCCGGAATTGGCCGCACGCCAGCCACATCTTGCGTCCGCGCTCGGCCCGTTTCTCCATTCAGCAAAAAGATAGAAAGCCCGCGTCTGAACGGGGAGCGTTTAAATTACGCGGAGGCAGCCGCATTAGATTTATGCTGGCCGCCACTGTACCAGAACTCCCTCCTACTGTCTCTGTACGTTCTTCTTACTTACCAATTAGATTTTAAGCTCTACGGGGCTGGGTCTCCTTTTCCTAAATTTTACTTTTATGTCTGATGCACTTATTTCCATGATCTGTTATTTGTATTATTTGCTATTTATATGATTGTCACGTGTATTACTGCAGTGAAGCGCCATGTACATTAATAGCGCTATATAAATAAAGATATACAAACATTATCTTATATCCTCATTTATGTACAAATGTAACAATACCTCAAAACCGTCATTGTGTCCCTTAAAGTATTTAATGAGATAAAGGATGTTTTTAGAAGATTAGATTTGTATTGGAATGTACTGAGCTGATAATGGGCCATATTTACTCTTCAGTTTTCTTCCATCAAACACCTTCCTGCACTGGAAGACACCTTACAGCCAACTCAACTGAATGTGATGTAGCTTGTAAGGTGTCGTCCAGCATTGAAAGGCTCAGTATCTTATGGCAGAAGATTAGTAAATATGGGCCAAAACCTAGTAGTACTGTATATGACATAAACAGAAGCACATCAAATGCTGAACGAGTGTCTCAGTGAGTCAGTAAGTGAAGAAGACACTGACTCTGAGAACAATGGCACTGAGTTTTGGGCAGGGGATCCTGGTTCAAATCCTGATGTCAGCTCCTTGTGACCTTGGCCAAGTCATTGCATCTCCCTTTGCCTCAAGCCCCCAAAAAAACAGTTTTTGCCTCTATGGGGCAGGGACACATGCCTGCAAAAATTATATGTATAACGCTGGCTACACTGTAAGCGCTATACAAGAGAAGAACACGTATTATTATAAATATAATAAGATAAGAGTAAATGAGAAACAGTTACATCAAGTACAGTTCAAAACGAATAAAGCACTCATCGCCTAAACATAGACTAGTTTTGTCCCATATTACTATGGTCATTATTATTATGTAAGAAATGTCCAATTAATGTTGTTTGACTCCAGAGTGATATGGTGGTCATTGTGAAGATGAACTTATTTGAAAACCTAGTACCATGTCTTGGCAACTTGGAAAAATTACTTTTATTTACTAAGCAGTGGTAATACATTTGACACTTTCCGACGCCAGATGACACCCTATGGTCCATTGACTTCACAGGGCTATAGGGTTTCTTCCTGCACCAGATTAAGTTTTATGGAATACTGTAGCACCATTTAGCAAATATGGCCTTTTATATCTAGATGCCTCTGGCACAAAACAATTAGATTAAAACCATTGGGGCAAATATGTGTGGAATCTGCAAGATAATATTAAGAATAATAATTAAGTAAAAAGTATAGAATAATCCATAAGAAGAATATAGTTTAGCAAACATACTGATAAAAAAAAGGTAAAGGAATAAGAACATGAACATAAAAAAATGCAAGAAATGCTTGGAGGAATTTACATTCTAAAGAAATTTGTATAGTTTACTTGGTCACAGATTTTGGTGGCTCCAAAAATTATAATTTTCAAATAAAATAAATTAAATAGTACTGGTGTATTATAATTAAGCTATGTCAAATACATTTCTAAGGTTACGAAATGCAGCAAAATATATATATATATATATGTGCTGCTTAGTAATTATATGTCCCACAGTAGGCTAATGTGCATAACTTTTCTATAGAAGTTTAACTCTGGGTTTTGTAATGAGATGTGATCTATTAGCAAACTGGAAGCCGTATGGTGCAATTATTTTTAGGTGATTGAGCTACTGTAGTATGATGTCAGCTTGCACTATTGCTGGATCTCAGTAGTGCTGATAAAAGTCTGCCCTTTTCAATTCTTAGATATATTTTTCTGCGGTGAAATTTATGAAGGCATCAAGTTCCAGAATCTGAGATATCCATTCGATTAATCTAGTAATTTCATGTAAATGAGATCTCCAACAACTTATTTGCTGATTTACAATGCAAACTACAGGCCAAATTTAGTACAACTCAGCACAGGCCTATATTATTTCTAAAACTTTTATTCGTATACAGGGAGCACTTTGTAAACTGACCTCAAAAGCCCAAGGGTACATTGTTGCAGATTTGCTGTATTAGTTAAAGCAATAGTACAGTTTGGCTACTGCAGTGATTCCAAACATTTTTTGATTGGAGCAGTGATTCCCAACCTCTTTTGTTTGGAGGAACCCTTGAAGCATTTCAAAAACTCTCGGGGAACCCCTATCTGGCTAACATATATTAGGTTCGACAGGGGTAAATCACAAAATTTTACACCTCACGAGCCCCCTCAATTTCCCACCCTCTACCCATGTATTTCTCTCCCCTCCATCTCACCCACTCTCCCCCCCTCCCGCCTCGCATATATTTATCTGCCCTGCAGTTCACTCTTATGCCCTCTTTTCCATTCCCTCCCTTCCTCCACCCTCTCTCCTCTCACTCACCCCTACCTTCCGTCAGTTACCCCACTCTCACTCAATACCCCTACAAAATAAATACCCAAAAAATGCACCCCCCTAAATACATATAACCCCACCCCGTAACACATAATAAAAATACCCTGCCCCTGCCAATACATATTAAACTTGTAAAGTGAGAAGGGCCGAACTGCTCCAAGGAAAACAGATCTCACATCACCCCCCCTGCATCTCACATCACCCCCCCTGCATCTCACATCACCCACCCCCCCTGCATCTCACATCACTCTCCCCCTCTACATCTCGCATAGCCCTCTCCCCCTGCATCTCACATCACCCTCCCCCCTGCATCTCACATCACTCCCCTTCCCCTGTATCTCACATCACCCTCCACCACCCTGGATCTCACATCATCTCCCCCCTCCTCTGCCCCCCATATGCCTACCTCAGGTGGGAGGAGAGGCTAATATCCTGCAGTTGCCAGTAGAGGAGGTGGCGGTGGGTACCAGAATGGCAGAGCAGGCAGTACTGCACACGCTCGCTCTAGCTAGCAGCAGGCACCCTAAGTGCCGGGTCACACTGATAGCGCATGCTCCTACCCCTCAGTCCTGAAAGCGAGCGGGCTCTGAGAGGGGGTGGGGTAGTGGGCAGCACCCCTGAGACTGCTTCACGGAACCCTGGTTGGGAATCATTAATTTGGAGGAACCCCTGAAGCATTTTGAAAATTTTCGGGGAACCCCTATCTGGCTAACACATATTAGGTTAGACAGGGGTAAATCACAAAATTTCACACCTCACGAGCCCCCTCTATTTCCCACTCTCTACCCATGTACTTCTCTCCCCTCTGTCTCACTCACTCTCCCCCCCTCCCGCATCACATGTATTTATCTCCCCTGCATCTCACTCTTACTCCCTGTATTCCTCACTCACTCCCTCCTCTCACTCGCCCCTACCTTCTGGCAATTATCCCACTCTCACTCAATCCCCCCTACAAAATACATACCAAAAACCGCACCCCCTAAATACATATAACCCCATCCCGCAATACATAATACAAATACCCTGCCTCCGCCAAAACATATTAAAAATGCCCACCAATACATCTTAAACTTGTAAAGTGAGAAGGGCTGAACTGCTCCAAGGAAAACAGATTCGGGCCGCACAGGTAAAATCATCATCATCCTCATATCTCCACCAGCAACCATCATCATTATCATCCTCATATCTCACCCCGCACCCCTCATCATCCTCATATACTCACCCCCCTGCATCTCACATAACTACCCCCCCCTCTATCTCACATCCCCCACCCCCTCCACATTTTCATCACCCTCCGCCACCCTGGATTTCACATCATCTCCCCCCCACCCCTGTATGCCTACCTCAGGCGGGAGGAGAGGCTTGTATCCTGCAGTTGCCGGCAGAGGAGGCGGCGGAGATCAGCAGAACGGCAGAGCAGGCAGGTCTGCACGCGCTCGCTCTGGCTGGCAGCAGGCAACAGAAGTGCCGGGCCACACGGATAGTGCACGCTCCTACCCTGCAGTCATGAGAGCGAGCGGGCTCTGGGGGGGAGCGGGGGGGGGGCGGGGGTGGAACCCCTGAGACTGCTTCCATGGTACCCTGGTTGGGAATCACTGGGCTACTGAGTGCTGAATATGCATGGAGCTTCCGTTGGGTTTCTGCACTGTGGATTTTGCCAACTGGTAATCATGGTATCCCCCTAAATAGGGCTTTAACCACTTCAGTTCCAATGATGTGTTTAGAGGAGGCTCCAGGGCCCAGCATGCCAGTATCTCTGATGACGCTCCCAGAATGTCAAGTTGTTTTGTGCCATATCCTCAGTATGGAATTACTCCATCTCTCAGCAAGCTGCAGGAGCAAGATCAGTAACACAAGGAGGGGTGGCTCCAGAGTGAAAGAAGTGTTGTAATAGCGATCAAATTACTTTGTGCCTTATTGCACTTTAGTGTTGAAAGGGTAGAAACTGCAGTCTTAGTAAATATTACAGTATAAACTAACAGCAATACTCCCTCCCTACTCCTTAGCAAAATGTTTTAGAAATTTTCCAATTTCTGGCTTTTGGTGAAAAGTTCACACAGTTTATAACCAACCCCTCAAACAGGGGGGAAAAAACTGAATCCAAATTGTTTTGGTGCAAATTTTGCTCTGATGCAAAAGTTAGGGTTTTGAACCTGTGAACTTAATAATGATAAGACTTAAAAACATATATTTCAACAATATCTCACATTTTCTATGCAGCATGCTAAGGGGAAAATTATATTTATTCTGAAGTGCCAATTTGGAATGTTTTCAGACAAAAGTCCCCATTAAAGTCAATGGGAATTTTCGGCCGAAAACTGCTTGAATGACCACTTCAGAGTACCGTATTTTGCCCGCATATAGTGCTATGGTTTTTTCCTAAAAATGTCCTTTCGAAAACTGTACTTGTATTATATGCGCAGCCCAACACCTTTTATTTTTCACGTGGAACACCTTCAAAACTTTAGGGTTGTATTATATGCGAGGCCGGACTATATTCGGTCCAATACGGTATATTGATTTTATCCAGAAGTGCATATAACGGAAATAATATGCCCTAACTTTGCCATATTATATGGAAAACATACTGGACACCTAACAAGCTCCTATTGAACCCCCAAAATAACCACAACATATATATAAGCATATGAGTGTCACAGAGGAGTGCTACTGAGCATGGCAATATATATTTAAAACCAGAGACAGAACATAAAACACAGATAGAGCTCAGTGCACATCCAGTGAAATTCATACACGGTACAGTGCCTAAATATATATATGTATAAATATCTATTAAATAAAATGGTCTTTTAGTTTAACATTTTTGGCCAAAATTGTTGTAAGCCCCTGAGCCACTGCTTTGCAGCCCACATTTCCAGGGGTCCCTAACACTAATATAAATTCTTAATAACCTGTGCAATACCAGGAAGAATGATTTATAATAAATCTGTCAATATTAGTTGCAAAGTTCTAAGTCTGATTGAAGCTTTTAATAACCTGTACATTACCAGGAAAAGCACTCTGTATTAGATTTGTCACAACCATACTGCAAGCAAGCAAGTTCCCCTGAGTGGGAGATGCTATGGAGTGAGCTTTTAACCATTTAAATGTGGGAGGGGGTTTTAGGGGTTTCAATTAGGTTTTAGGGGCCCCTGGAAATGTGGTCTGCCGTGCAGTGGCTCAGGGGCTTACAACAATTTTGGCCAAAAATGTTAAACTAAAAGACCATTTTATTTAATAGATATTTATACATATATATATTTAGGCACTGTACCGTGTATGAATTTCACTGGATGTGCACTGAGCTCTGTCTGTGTTTTATGTTCTGTCTCTGGTTTTACACATATTATATGGAAACCAGAAAAATACTTCCAACACACTCTTTTTGTTGATATGTAGATATCCATCTGCTATGACTGGATCAATATTGAGCTCCGAATGTTATCGTACCGAGTATATTTCCTGAAACCCCCATGGATGGCGAACAAGTCAAATCAGCTTATCATCCTTCCAATACCCCCAGAACAACCCCCTCATCCCTCATGCACTTCCTCTCCAACCCCCCATGCAGAGCTACCTGTCATGGAGCTATCATAACCATGGCACATGACCCCATCATCCCTGCACATGCCCCCATCAGTGCACATGCCCCCATCAAACCCCTGCAGATGTCACCATCACCCCCCTGCACATACCCTCATCACCTCATGCACATGCTCCAATCATCCCTGGCCTATGACCCAATCACCTCTGCACATTCTTCTATCACCCCCTGCACATGCCCCATAACCCCTTGCACAAGTCCCCCATCACCAACTTCACATACCCAATCAACCCTAAACATTTTCCCATCAGCCTGTCACATGACCCTATCACCCATGCACATGCCTCCATAAACCCCTGCACTACCCCCATCATCCACTGCACCCCCCCCCCATCATCCCCCGTGTTTTTATATGAAATATATTAAATAAATATAAGGCCCAATGGAATGTCATTTAATTAAGTAAGATTGAATTACTAGTAAGAAAATCTATTTAATTTAATAATTATTTTTAAAAAATTATTTTTTTAAAATTATGAAATGCACATATGTTGCCATAATCCAAAACTAATACCAAGGAACTTTAGGCAAACTAAAACCCAAACATTTCCAAATGAAAGTCAATTACATAAATCTTACAACAAAATAAACTAAATATATAGTATTTTTTTGTAGAAAGATAAACAGAAAGTACACAAAAAAGTAGTACACCGAACATGTTATTTTTTTTCCTAAATGGAATTCTCTTGATATATCAGAATATTTCCCATTTAATTTAATTACTAATTGTAATATACGTTCTAGAACTTTGTGTTCCAATCCTTGCAAAATCCATATAGAAGCTAATTTATCTAACCTTCTGATAGTGAATGTACAAAGGTAAAAATAACAGGCTAGTTATAAACTAGTACTACGGTGATGACATTGTGAATTATTTAAAAAGGGCATATTCAATGTGACCATAGAGCCATCAATCATAATAGACATTGATGACAAAAAGGAGTTTCAGTCACTTCCTATCTGCAATGAGAACAATTCTATCTCACAGGTAGCTATGAAGTGCCGGGTGACCCGATGTCACTTGCATTGTTGTTTTACCCTTTGAACAGAGAGAGTAGATTCTCTCAATATTAGAATCGAATGAGTAAATAAATTCTCAGTTCACTGCTACTCTGCTTCAGAGTGCACACTTCAATTTGTCTAACAATAGAGAGGACAGCAAAAGCAGAAATCTCTTAAAGCAATGATGAATTTTTTATGGAATGTTCAAACTCAGTTGGAACTTGGTATGATGTCTTAAGTGGTTGCAGGCGCTTCTTTAAGGCAAAGTCCCAAGAGATATATTGTATTGCAGTGTTTTATTTGCTCATTTCATTAATTTTCATAGCACATTGTTTATTTTCAGAAAATATTCTTTCAGAAATTGTTTTTGATAAGCTTAATCCTTTTTAATTAATGCAAATGCTACAGTAGCACGTTTTGAAGAACAGAATAATATACTGATATATATTTTAAATGAAAGCAAGTGGCATGTCGTGTCTTAGTAAGTTTAAATAAATCGTATTGCATAGTTGGAGATTTCAATCTAATGTGTAAGCTTTCTGTGTTACATACGTACAATGTGCCTATCTTCCTATACAGTGATTGACAACAAAAATGTTAATCACAAGAGCAGGAGTAGTGAGATAACATTAATTTTGCCAATCAGTCAATGGGCGTAGCAAATTTCAACAGAGAAGCTAATGGTATCAGGCCACATGTCCAGAATATACAATACTGCCATTTCTGACATTTTTTGGTCAAAGTCGTGCGATTTCACAGTAATCTGGCAAACGTGTTGGATCTAAGTCTGTCTCACACATTCCTGAGCAAAGTGATCTTTCCCACAAATTTAGAGACAATGCAAAATTTAGGAGAAAACTGCAAAAACGCTTACACAACTGTGAGCAGGAGGGTAACATCTTGAATTCAAAAAGTAAATAATCTGTGAATCCTATGTACGATTGAAATGTTTTATAAAAAAACAAAGTCTTTCTTTGATACTTTTGATGTGATTTGTTTTTGTAGTCCTTATCCATTAAACTTTGAATTTTTAATGTGTTAACAATCCATACTAAACCTGGGAGAGGTTTTCTCTACTTTGTACACTGATCGTTTTTATACACCTTTTTCTCTGAACTGCTTTCTAAAGGACTACAGTATTCATTCCTGCATAACCTCACACACTCCTTTGAAACTGTAGATCACCGCTTAATTGTTAATAACAGGCAAATCAAAGGTAAGAGATAACTAATTAATTTTTCCAGCTCATTTTTATTTTACTGTTACTGTTTTGAGAAAATATAGAAAAACCCTATTAGTGTTAAGGTAAGCCCATGAAACAACATAATATAATGCAAAGAAGACATTTAATAGCATAGCAGAATGTTAAATTACTAATTAACTCAAAGTTACTGTATAAGAAAGCCTAGTAATTTACAGAATTATTGCAATGTGCAGCTTACAGTGCCACTAGGGTCAGCTATGGAGCATTTTTTTAGCGTGGTGGTTACTGTAAAAACCTTCTCACATTAAAATATACTGTCCTACCCACAGTTCAATGCTGCTAATTAGCAGCAGTTGAGATTTTCCTAGCAGTCATTTTTGGCCATGCTAATCTGCCAAATGCTACCAATTGCTCAAGATCCTTTGTTCTGTGTCCAGCTGTCCACTGTGTACCAAATATGCATGTTGATCAACTATTTGATGGCGCTTCTTGCAACAGAGGCAATTGAAAATATTAATGTTTCCTTTTACCATATGGAATAAAAGAATCCATTGTCTCGCTATATAAATTATTACTGTATTTGTTGCAAGCTATTTGTTACCTGTTTTTACAACCTACAGTTTATTCATTTTTTATTTATTTAGAAAAAATGTTTTACCAGGAAGTAATCCATTGAGAGTTACCTCTCGTTTTCAAGTTTGTCCTGGGCACAGAGTTATGATGACAAATACATGGTTACATTAAATGTACAGAGGTTATACATTATATTTAAATACTTTATATTTAATGTCTTTAATGTAATTATATTATTTAGTCTTTAACACATTTAGGTGCACGTGAACTAAATAATATTAAAAATATTGCTGTTTACACATTTCCAACAAAACATAATAAGAAAAATTAAATACTTAAATACTTATTGAACTGCATCCTACCTATCACACTTTACTTGTGTCAAACCCAGGAGGATATGTTAATACAATGCCCAGTATTAAATACAACAATATCCATATGGAAACTCGTATTTTCTAAAAGTTAAATGTCATAATATGATCCCAGGTGCTAGCTTCTTCTGATCATGGCATACTCTGGGAGCTGGAATATAGTACTTTACTGAGCTACGTACAAATTGTAGCAGGATTTGTTAACTTTGGGCATCCCTAATGAAAAATAGTTGCAACAGATATATAAAAGGAAAAACGGATTGCTTTTAATGGGATTCCTATTATCTGAAAATCTAGTGCTGTTTTGCAAAGGGTTTACAGTCAGGTGACTCTAATAAGTAGCAGTGGAATTTCTAAAGTGGAAAAAGTTGCCAGAACCCTAAGCAAATTTTTTATATCTAAACTATGATGAATAATTCAGCTTTAACGCAGCAAAACATGTGAAATCTTATATGTGTTATATATATATATATATATATATATATATATATATATATATATATATATATATATATATATATATATATATATGTTTGGTAGTTTTAGATAATACTTACTGCATTTGTATTATTATTATTCAACTCTTAATGCCTTTTTAATGAGTTTTAAAGCATCCTTTGATTTCTATTGCGGATTTCAGCCCTCCTCCCAAGCAGAGCAAGATCTTTCCAACACTTTCCTGTTTGGGTTAATTTGTTGCCAAATGTCCCAGCAGTTTCAGCTGTAAACTATAACAATAGATGCTGTTTCCTTAGTAATATAAGGATAAATTGTAGCTGCTGAGTTACACTGACTGAAGGATTCATTGAAACTGAAAGGCAGCCATTATGTTAGTCACACAATCAATATTTTTACAGATTTATAACAGGAGCACCAAACAATTACCAGCTTAGGTAAGAATGTAGAATTGTACATTACCACATGCTTTACATATACAAAATAAGAAAAAAGAAGAAGTAAAAAGGGGGAATATGGTATAGCAGCTTTAAATGAAGAAATAATATAGTAAAATCATTTATCAACCCCCAGTTAGCATCTCAGCTCCACTCCCAATAATTCCAGAATCCCTACAGTATATGGGGAGGTTCTTGTTCATACCTTAAAAAAAAAAAATATTGGCTGAACTCAGTTCCTGATTTCCATCACAAATGTTGCCCGGGTAAATACATTATGTAATGTTAATCCATAGTAAGCAATAATGATTTACTTTTTTCAAGTAATCCTTTAAGTAAAGGATATTCCCCCTGTCTCTCCCTCTGCTTCTCTTGCTTATATAATAATGCTAGTGGAAGCGTCTTCTTATTTTACCTAAACATATAAGAAGAATGCTATAACTTTGATTAATAATTGATTAAACAAACCCACCACACATCAAAGACAGGAAGAAGAGATGTTCCTCAGAAAGGCTAGACTATCAAAAAGTACTTTGTTGTCTTAAACGTTTGTCAGATCTATAGCAGCGCATAGCAAGTTACACATTAATGTTTGAAACTCTATGTAACAAGGATTGTTTTAAAAAAAAGAAAGAAATATGCTCTTCTTAATTAATTAAACACAGATAGGATTAAACACTTCAAATTAGAGTTAATCATACAGCTGAATCGTTTCCTCTCTGTTTCATTGGCTTTATGACTAATTTATGTTTAACCTTCTTGAGAATCTATGATCAGAATACACTTTTTCAAAAAATTCAATGCAACCATCATTGGTGTCCTATAGCAGGGCAAAGGGGCTCCAAAGCTTTAAAAATGTCTTGAAATAAAAACGAGATATATGATATTCTTAAACACTTTTTACCTTAACAAAGAGAAAGGTTAGACAGTGAATAACAATTGCTTTTCTAAAAAGAAAATAGATTTCTTGCGATTTCCCCCACACACCAGAATAGATTTTATTTTGCTACACTTTAGATAAAATGCATTTTGTGTTATTTCTAGCAATGCGCATAGATTGCAACATATATATCGTTTCTCTAATGATAATGGTTATGTACTTCACACAGGTATCAGTATATACATATTCATGTAGTATAAAACTATGCCTTTTTTTACTTTGAAAAAGCAACACTGTTACAATTCACTTTGGACATGTGTAGTGTAGAATTCATACTGCTGAGAAGGATACGTTTACTAAGTTGATGATCAAAACTGTAGCCCAAGGGTAGCAGACAAAATTGTCAACTGCATTATACTCTAAAGTACTACAAAATACACCCCCTGGATATTCCAATCATGATGATGCTTGGTGAAAATTACAACTATATTGGAAAAGACATGTGCTATTTGTACATCGCACTTTTGAAAGTAAAATTCTTTTATACAGTCAAGAGAATAACATTTAACAAAAGTTTGAAAATCATAGTTCAGTTTTACCATAACTATTAGTTTCCTATTCCAGCTTTAATGCAATTATCCACTGAATATTTCACGGATTTATTTTTAAAACTCATTGCTGACAACGGCCAGTTAATTCAAAGACCATATTGGACAAATTCATGTCATTAATGTTTGAAGAATATTATTTCTGTTCTTTAACACTAAATTATGATTATAGTAAATGAGCAGAAGTACCATTTTCTGATCTTCTGACCTGCACAGCAGACTGTCTGCATGGATCTAATATTGCTGTCGTAACTATGGAGAAAGTTCACTTTATGCAGTTCAGTTCATTCAGTATCAAAAATATATATGGATACTTTAGCTTAAGTTATTTTCTAGCACAAAGCTAAGTTTGTGAAATAGTGTAGTCATGGGAAACATGTACAGTATACAGAAATCTAGTGTTGTAAAAGATCATAAGTGTAAGGCAATTTAATTAAAGTCTAAAAATATTGTAAAGTGTACTTTGTTTAGTTAGTACCCCTACTGTGAACTGACACTTTTTACAAGGTTTTTGAGTGACAGCTATGTTCCTTAGAGTGGACCTCTCTCTGACACCTTACTCAGCAGGAATCTCTGCACTACTGGCCCTGCAGGACTTTCCCCTGCTGAGTGGCCTTGGCTTGTAGCTTCTCATCCTTTTTTGACCATGATCATGCTGAGCTGAAGATAACCCATATCACGATATAATAGCACAGATACATGTTGAGTGAGATTTTGTTATAATTGAAGTGTCAGGAACGTCGCCATCAATATACAGAATAACATTTGTATTATCTTCAGCAAGCCTAATGTAGATAGCTCAAAAATAATCACAGGGAAGCATCATACTATTACATGCCATTTAGATCTAGTGATTAAAATATATGCAATTCTAACATAATGTAAAAAAATGTTTGTGTACGATATATTTATCTTTTTAGTCACATTCAAAATAATTTTACAGCGTACATATGAGGGGAAGTGAAATACACTATTGTATTTAATATGCAGTTCATAGAAATTCTGCAATATTTATAAATGTACATACATTATTCAATATACTAAGGATATTTAACCCCCCTGTCATCACACTGTCTTGCAGTAGAGCAGCATTTGTAGAAGTGATTTTCTGGTATACAAAATTGTCACTTACGTGTCAGATGGGCTACTGTAGGTCAATGTTTTATCTGTGCCAGAAAATGCATGACAAGGGAGGCTGCCTGGTGGCTCCCCTCTCCCCCCTGCCCCGAACACACATGTAACATTCAAATAACGACAGGAAACCGTAACTGGTGGTATAAAAGGCAGCGGCTATTTATTTATAACAAATACTTAATGGGGTAAATGCCACTTCCTGCCAGAGTGCTTATTTGCAGGAGGGGGGGGGGGGGGAGGGTCAGCCGGCCCTTGAACCATTGACCTCTTGTCCCCTTTGTAAGCGGGGTCTCGAAGTCATGTCTAAATGACCTTGCCCACTCGTACTCCCCCCTGGCTCAAACAGCCCAGCTCCCAGTCTGGCAAGAACGAGCACCTACCCCACAAGAGCCGCCACGACAATGGAAAAATGGTTATTGACCCCTCCTGCTAGGAACTCCGTTCCGTCCATTTTCATCAAAGTATCAGCACTTCACACTGTAACAGAACAAAGAGACATCAATAACACATACAATATAAACATGTAAACATGACAGGTAATACAATGGCACTGCTGACAGTTTGCTGCCAATTTGTAATATGATTTCCCTGCACTACTCTTTTGTAAGGGCATGGGTGGGTGGGAAATAGCTGACAGGCAGCGAAAAGGCCATGCTCCCCGCCAGCAGGGCCTTAAATAGTTCTGGTTAGGGGAGGAAGGTGTGGGGCAGGCCAGAGAGGAGGAGGCGGCCAGCCCCCCAGTCAGGAGACCCCCCTCTGATGGTTAGGGGGCTGCTAGACCAGGGAGGTTGTCAGGTGGCTCCCCTCTCACCCCCACCTCGAACCCACGTGGAACATACAAATATCAAAAGGAAACCGAAACTGGAGGTATAAAAGTCTGCAGCTATTTATTTATAACAAATACTTAAGGTGGTAAATGCCAGTCCCTGACAGAGTGCTCATTTGACAAGAGGGAGATGGGATGGTCAGCCAGCCCTTGAACCGCTGACCTCATGCCCCCTTTGTGAGCGGGCTCTCGAAGTCATGTCTAATTGACCCTGCCCACTCGTACTCCCCCTGGGCTGAAACAGCCCAGCTCCCAGTCTGGCAAGAACAAGCACCTATCCCCGAAAAGCCACCACTGATGGGCCTTTTTAACCCCTCCCTTAAACTAGGCTCGTACCGCCAAACCTGCCAGGACCCTTTCCAAGCCCGGCAATATTAGAGACAAGCTCTGTATATGTGATCAGAAAAAATGCATGTATCACTTAGTCCAGTAATAAATCCAATGATTCATATCGCTTTCCTCATCAACACAGGCAATAATCCAATAATGACTTGCTAGCAGATTTATGTAGTCAAATATTACTCCAATAATGGGGAAGTATAGGGAAATACAACATAGGTTGGCCACACTGCTCAAAATAAATGAACAGTGGGACCCCAGCTAGTAATCCCAAGCATGATAACACTCCCCTGGAGTTAGACTAGAGTACCTCTACAGCGTCATGTGGACCCTGTTTGTCTTGTTCCTCAATAAAGAAGTTTATTTTTATTGCACCTGATCCAGTCATCGTCACATCTTTTTTCTATATGCACCTCCAAGCAGTGCACTGCCTGCACGTCCCCTACAGGGATACACCCTTCCCTTTCCAAGCCCTCCTGCAAACTGTTGTTAAAAAGGTCTATCCAATATCCGACTTGTGGACCCCATCTGCCCTGAGTAAACCCGGTTTTAGACCGGCGAATGCGTAGCTGCAGCGAGCCGGACCTAAGCATCGCATCCCCTGCCTGCAAACCTCCTTTCTTAGTGGCGCAGACTAGCTCCCCTACCTGCAATGCCCCAAAGAAGGCTGGGGTGAAAGCCGCATTAAAAATCCTCACCTCAAAGACTGAAAAACAGAGTAGTTCCGTCACTTGGACTAGCCCTTCTAATATTGCCGGGGTCACCGGCCTCCTGTTGTCACTAGATGGTGCCACCTTTAGCATACCAGCTACAGCCCGCTTGACTATAAATGCTTTCGTAGCATCCGCCCTCCTGCCTAGCTTCAAGAAGAATAGGGTGGCAGGGGGAAGCACCGGGGCATGCTCCCCTCACCTCCAGCCCCTCCCCTGCCCAAATCAACAACCAAATGAACAACCAACCTTATTTTTTGTGGAGGAAATAGCTGGTGGGCAGCAAAAAGGCCGCACTCCCATCAGCAGGGCTTTAAATAGGCCCTATGTAGCCCCTCCTCTGGTTAGGGGAGGGAAGTGTAGGGGTGGGCCAGAGAGGAGGAGGCCAGCCCCCCAGTCAGGAGGCCCCCCGCTGATGGCTTGGAAGCCTCCCTGCAGACACCTATTTACTGACTGTAGCCAACTTTATATGGTGTGAATCTAGAACGGAGCTTATTTTGTGATTCAAATTGTGATTTTGAGCTAACATGAAATAAACATACACAATAAGCTTGGGATGGCTTTCATTTACATTTACTCAAATTTAGCAATAAATATCACTAATCGGTCTGTCAGAGGGTCTTCCTGTGACAGCAGGGGCAATTTCTATGAATGAAACATTAAATGGCTAATTTCTTGCTAGAGAAGGTGCAAGTTAAACCCACAGAAAGTGGCCACACTGAGAGGAGAGAAACAGATGTAAAAAATAACATCAATACAATAGATGGGGATCACTGTGGTGAATTCACTTTTCTGTATACCCATTCCTAATATAGTTTTTATACCGTGTCACAAATGGCACATCTGTGAGCACATTACTTGTATATGTGACAAAGGTTAATACAAACAGCTATCCAGCTGATACATTCTTCACCTCGTAAGGTCCCTCAAATTAATTTTTCTCCTCGATCTTTCACATTTGTCACGAAGGGCACACCTGTGAGCATGTGACATATACTGTATGTGACAAGGGTTAATACACACAGCTGACTAGCTGACTCACCTTTTACCTACGGAAGGTACCTCAAATAAGTAGAATCTACCCTGAAATCATCACAATATATACACTGGCGACACACTTTATTCGAGCTTGGCTAGTCCCACGAATTCGGGTATACCCGGGTGTATTGAGGTTTGTGACTGTTTTCTGCCCGAGTGCATTGAGGTATTTTTCAGTCAGGGATTGAAGCATTTTATTCCCGCTGGCTGCAATACTGCACAGTATATATATATATACTGCATTACAATTCATGAATTTATGCCATCTGGTAGACACGCGAAGCATTGCAGCCTATTAAATCCTAATCATTATCATTTAACAGATCAGCCGCCCGTCAGCCAGGCATGAACCCAGGCTGGGAAGGCAAACGCAACGGGGCTTGTCAGAGGTGAGGAGCGGCGCATTCCAGGTATCTGCCAGGTACATACTGGGTATTTGCTCGAATAAAGTGTGTCGGTGCAGTATCTTTACTTTGCTGCCACCACCAAAGACATATCACATTTTAATTTGCAGTCTCTGGTCCCTGTTTATTAAGAAAAATATGCAGTTAACACACACAAATCTGTTGTAGCAAAATGTGTCCGAAAATGTAAATTACTCTACAACATGTATAGATAGTGGGTGCTCCAAAGACGGTGAAATCTTTATGCAATAAAATCCATAAGTGTAGGTCTCCTATCAAAGATTATACTGTGGAGTGGGTAGATAATGAAGTGTGATCTATGAGTGACCAGTCAAAATGCAATATAACTTCTCCTGAAGGAAACAATAAAAAATGCTAAATATCACCTTGATGTAACCTCATTGGAGGGAATAAGATATGTACTGGTACTCATCCATATCCATAAATCACATAAAGAATATCTTGGAAAAATCTTACCCACTCCTTGAGTCTTGAAGAGTCCTCAGTGGTGTGCCAGCCGCTGATATAGAAGTCCAATGGTAGGAAAAAAAAGAAAGCAGCGCACTTGCCAGGGAGTCAGGTGGTATAAAAATAAAATTCTATTCAGGTCAAAAACAAAACATCACCCAAGGAGGTGAAAAACCCTCCTACGCGTTCCAGACAAAAGTGTCCTTTATCAGAGCCCAAAGATATACTTATTAAGGTTAGATTTAATATATAAAAATAGTAGAGTGCTTAGGTTACAGAAAAAGATTATTTCAAGAACATACAGTATAAAATGCAGATAGTTTCTTAAAATTATAAGTATATAATAAGCAGAAATCCACATGTAACTTATTCTTCCCAGAGAGGTCACTCTAGAATAAAAGATGAGGATTCACGTATCTTCTTGACATCAGACATTTCTCTTAATTAATGTTTCAAATTCAGGGTTTATATTCTAAAACCCTGTCCAGGCAAACCGCATAAACCTCTCTTCTGGGTATGTTCTCAACCCACCCCTTTTCATAAATCAGCCCCATTAGTGTTTTACAACTGAAGGAAAAAAACTTTCTTTTGACTATGCCTCAATATATAAAATACGTAATAACTTTGTTTCTATAATACAGCTGAACCATGTTCTAATGCGGTGCTCTAGGCCACAGAATGAGACCGCGTTAGAACCGGGACCGCGATTTAAAAAAAAATGGCCACTGCGATCAGGAATTCCGCGTCCGCCAGAGGGGGAGAGCTGCGATAACTCTCCCAGCTCTCATTGAAGCCGGCATCGCAGCAGCAGGCTCCCTCCTCCCCCACACGCAGCACTACCCGGCATCTGCATCAGCAGCTGATCTGTGTGTTGTGCAGAGAAGTTGTGAGTCTGTGAGATGGGGGGGGGTGATCTCTTGGAGTCAGAAGAAACCGGGCAGGAAGCAGCTCCCTTCTCTCCTCCCCCCCCAGCAGAAGTACAGGGAGGGAGGGAGAGTTGTGTGTATGTATGTGAATGTGTGTATCCCTGGCCTAGAACCAGCTCCCTTCTTTCCTCCTCCTCAGCGGAGGTACAGGGAGGGAGAGAGAGGTGTGTGTATGTGTGTGTGTGTGTGTGTGTGTGTGTGTGTGCAACAGTGACAGACTTTGGGGACAGTGTGTGTGTGTGTGTATATGTATGTGTGTGCGTGTGTGCGTGTGTGCGTGTGTGCATGTGTGTGTGTGTATATATATATATATATATATATATATATATATATATAAATATATATATATATATATCACAAACAAATAGTAGAGCTAGATAGTGAATAATACTAGTGGAGTGTGCAAGACAATATTGTGTTAAAAAAATGAAAAGTGTAATTGAAATAAGACACGTATGCTGTGAAAAAAGTGAAAAAGTGTCAATCCAATGTTCAAAAATGATGAAAAACAGTCCAGTATCAGGAACAATCCTTACAGGGGAGGCAAAAGCTTCAGCAGTGATCAAGCCTGACCACAATTAATGCAAAAAAACAAAAAGAAAGACGCGCCAGCTCCGTGATGTTTACTGCTACATTTTGCAACCATTTGTTTTAATTATACGCTTTTTAATCTCACCTGAGAGCATAGGTCCAATTGACCACTCTACCTCTCAAAACATCTCATTTATTTTCTCTATTACATCACGGAGCTGGCGCTTATTTATTTTTATTTTTTTATTTATATATATATATATATATATATATATATATATATAACAAAACAAACAAAGGAATGAAGTAGCGCCTCTATATATAACTAATTTGTAAAAAAAGAACCAGTTAAGCTAATCATATAGGGTGATTGGTGGGGTGACCAGTTTTAAAACTAATACACATTGATATAGACTAAAAATGCAATGCCATGTAGACTAATTCACTATTTATAACTAAATTAAAAAACCTCTATAGGTTTGGACTGCTAACAGTTTTAATAACACAAATTTTAAAAAAGTGAAAAAGTAAAAAGTGAAAAAATACAAAAAAAACCTTCAATATTTGAAAAGTCCTGTTCCAATGATAAGTGCACCAGGTTCTTGCTGCCCGTTTTAAAGGGATCACCAGTCCCTGACCATATCTGAAAAAAAAGAAAAGAAAAAACAGGCGCACACCTAGTGCATTAACATAATAAAAATTGTATTTCAAGGAACATAAAATATGACAAATGCCCACTCACAAGGATAAAGCAATAAATAGCTTGTATGAGATTGGCTCTCATTTGCCGTTGACTCGCTCCTCTCTGTGTAGCTCCAAGTCCTGGCGTCGTCACGTGACTCCCCTCGTGTAGCCGGTGAGCCGGTGAACCGGAAGCGGAAGCTCACATCCAGTGTTTGGCTGGGAAGGGACCCTCTAGACAGCAAAGGTCCTCCAGGTCCTCTATCTTCTGATTCCCACTGTGAATATTAGGATCCTCCACCCCATACCCCCTTTTTTACATCTAGGTTCTCCTCTTTTGTGAGGTTTTTGTGCAAACAGTATGACTGGGATTTGAGTGTTTGACTGTGTTTTTCCCATCTGTTATTGTTTTTATATGTATGTCTTTATTTTATCTTGGTTCATTTGTTTTTCTAGTCCATGATTAATAAACTTTTTTGATTTCATTACGTCACAGGATCAGAGTGCTTGTTTTGGGATTTCCTTTTCTTTTTTGTGTTTTCATATATATATTTTTATATATATATGAAAACACAAAAAAGAAAAGGAAATCCCAAAACAAGCACTCTGATCCTGTGACGTAGTGAAATCAAAAAAGTTTATTAATCATGGACTAGAAAAACAAATGAACCAAGATAAAATAAAGACATACATATAAAAACAATAACAGATGGGAAAAACACAGTCAAACACTCAAATCCCAGTCATACTGTTTGCACAAAAACCTCACAAAAGAGGAGAACCTAGATGTAAAAAAGGGGGTATGGAGAGGAGGATCCTAACATTCACAGTGGGAATCAGAAGATTCCACATAGAATCATGACCGCCGGTCCACCCCAAACCACCACTATGAGGATGAATAAAAATAGCAATCAAATAGCTGGAACCAAAATAGTACCAACTAAGAAAACCTAAAGTGAGGGCATACCCACATAGGTAAATATACTGAAATACAATAGGCACACAGAAAACAAAATGAGAAAGGTAAGTAACAAACTTAGAGCAATCTGTCCGCACATGGGGTATAATGTGCAAAAACAAAGCATATACCCCCCCAATGGTAAGTGCAAGAGACCAAATGCCCAAAGAAAATAGAACCAATCTTATAGGGATATGAGGAACAGTCAAACACTTCATACATATACACAGGTAGCCCCAAAATGAGCTAGATAATACTGCACATAAGAGTAAATAAACATGGGGAAAATGAGGTAGCTGAAAAGCAACAAGGGGCGGAATCCAACTCCCAAGGATGTAGGTATATAAATGAAAGCAGGGCAGTTAATAACGGAAGGCAGACATGATGGATAAATAGTCAGAGAACAAAGTCAAAGTTCATATCACCAAAATCATGTCTGTGCCTCAAATCATCCGGCTTCCATCCACGATGTTACCAAGGCTTACTGGCTACCATCAATGTCCTTGAGAGGCTGTGTTTAAGCAGTGTGGGAGACATAGGGCCAAAAATCAGCCACGAGACCGCATCTCTGTCCGGCACCTCCGACAGCAGTTTCGCCACTACGGGCTTCTTTTTGGGTTTTTTGTATATATATATATATATGTGAAAAAGAAGAGAGAGCGCACGCCCCATAGCATAATACTGTTGATTTAAGCGAGTTGGAAAAGCTGGTGATGAGCGACAAAAAGTGACTTATCGCCGAGCGGTCGGCAGATTAATTTTTTTTCGGGATAAAAACCCAGCAATTTTTGCTCTTATCGCCAGCTTCTCTGGGCTTACTGAATCGCAGTAGACTTTTTTGGCGAGAAACTGGAAAGAAGGGGCTTATCGCTGCTTACTGTATGAGGCCCTATGTTTGAAAAAGGGAGACAATGAACCTCAACCACAAATTAGTGGTAGCTGTACTAAAGACTGTAATCCATTAAGATGTAATGCAGTAGTTCCCAATCTGTGCGCCGCGGTGCCCTGGTGCACCGTGGCTTGCCTAGAGGGGTGCCGCGATTATCCTCCC